>NW_023494792.1:63073210-63133210 GCF_904425465.1 Colossoma macropomum | reverse complement strand
TAACAAAGTTCAAATGTGACAATCTGCAAAAAACAAATCATTATTTTTGTGATGTCACTAAAATCAACCCATTCAGCCTACATCTTAGCTCCGCCTATTCACACTAAGTTATAAGTTGATGCTTTTTGAATAAGAGTAAATAAGATGGAACCAGAGCTCATTTGTATATATCTCTTAAAGACACAGTAACACAATCAGTCTGTTTAATTAAACCTACAAGTTCAATATTTTACTTTTTCATAAATATTAAAAATATATTCATAAATGTTTAAAAATGTGTAGTTACATGTACCAAAAATGTACCAAAAACCTTTTTCCAACCTCTCATTATCCCTCAGAGTTAAACAGACTGTGCTTTTAAGACTGAAATATGTAAATAAGCTCCGTTCTCATTGGCTGTCCTTAATTGAATCTCACTCAGAAAGGATTCTGGGCTGAAACACTCTTTATAACTTCAGCATGAATGGGTGGGGCTAAACTGCTGTAGGCTGAGTGGGTGGGGCTAAACTGCTGTAGGCTGAGTGGGTGGAGCTAAACAGCTGTAGGCTGAATGGGTGGTGCTAAACTGCTGTAGGCTGAGTGGGTGGGGCTAAGCTGCTGTAGGCTGAGTGGGTGGGGCTAAGCTGTTGTAGGCTGAGTGGGTGGGGCTAAGCTGTTGTAGGCTGAGTGGGTGGGGCTAAGCTGCTGTAGGCTGAGTGGGTGGGGCTAAGCTGCTGTAGGCTGAGTGGGTGGGGCTAAGCTGTTGTAGGCTGAGTGGGTGGGGCTAAGCTGTTGTAGGCTGAGTGGGTGGGGCTAAGCTGTTGTAGGCTGAGTGGGTGGGGCTAAGTTGTTGTAGGCTGAGTGGGTGGGGCTAAGCTGTTGTAGGCTGAGTGGGTGGGGCTAAGCTGCTGTAGGCTGAGTGGGTGGGGCTAAACTGCTGTAGGCTGAATAGGAAGATAAATGTAAGTTAGTTGTTTTTTCATGACGTCACAGAAATAATTGCCATAAGTGGAACCTCAGAAAACAAAATAACAGCAGATGTTTTTGTTCTGTATGTAAATTAAGCTGCAGTCGCACCAAACATGAGAGAATTTGCCTGAAAAAAAGCCAGTTAGCTTGGATGCGGTTAGTACAACTGGTTACCATGATTTTGCCATATTATCCATATATTACTGTGCTATCTGAAAAACATTATAAAAATGCAAATAATAACGAAGCAGTAATATAATACAAAACCACGTCACCTCAGGCTTATTCTCGATTGATTACCCAGCGAAGAAAATACTGAGGCAACAGTCTGGTGTGACTTCCAGCTTTTAAGCGGAACTCCACAGAATTTTCAAAATTTCTGCATAATTAAATGGTTAAGATGTAGTCAGAGAGGTTCAGAGTGGTTCAGAGGGGTTTGGTGTGAAACGCTCTGTTCTAGAGAAACTTACTGAGTCAGAACTGTTCACAGTGGTGGTGATAGGAACCAGACGTCCACCTCTAAAAGCTCCCTCACAGAAAGTTCCTACAGTAAATGGTTATGAATTCACTGCCTGATGACTGAGACACTGTTTTATGATAGTTTAGAGAACTTAAACTCCATTCATGGTGGAGGGATACATGCAGGGCGCTGTGAGGCAAAATAGTCCCCAAAGAAATTGGTTTACATATTTTATTTCTTTATTTATTTCATGAATGCTTAATAATCTTTTATCTACCCTTATTTTAATTTATTTATTATTATATTTTTGTAATTTTAATTATTTTTTTATTTATTTATTGATCATTATTACTTTTTAGCATTTGTTATGTTTTTACTATTTAACTTCTCAATCCTTGATCTCTGTATTTCCATCATCAACATGCATATAAACTCAGAAGACTCGTGTAGGTTCACTGGTGGTTTTGGATGTTGTGGATGTTTGTGTTGTAGTCATTGCGATGCCGGGTTCCGCCACTGTGAAGACATCAGAGTCTGTAAATTTCTCCACAAATGAATTATTTTGCATTAAATCACTCTTGAATGACTTTATTTATATCTTAACCACTGAATTAAGGAGACATTTTGAAAAATTGGTGGAGTTATCCTTTAAGTATAAGTCATTTTAATGCAGAAACGCAAGGCTGCATTGTATGAAGTTAGTAATTGTCCAAATTCCTGTCTGTCTCCTGTCCGGTCCCGTCCTCTGCTGGTCAGTGCTGTGCGTTCCGCAGCCGGCTGATGGGCCGCGGTCACTACGTCTTCGACAGGCGCTGGGACAGGATGAGGCTGGCGCTGCACTGCATGGTGGAGAAGCACGTGAATGCTCAGATGTGGAGGTGAGTGCAGATAGACCTGCTCTCAGTGTCTCACTGTAACATCCTCCTATAAAACACAGGTTACTGACTAAAACTAAGCTTTCCAGTAATTCTACACTCTCAAAAAAGATGACTGTGCCACGACAACAGGCTGATTGCATGCGACCACAATTGCTTCGGTGCAAAAACCACTTTATTCAGAGCAGCTTCCTGCCACAGGCTGATGATGTCATATCCTCTGTGTTGTAGAAAAGTCCCCCTGGTGGCAGACTCTGTGGTCAGCTCGTCCCCGAGCCCATCTGAGGCGTCTCCTCTGAGCTCCCCTTCTCTCTCCACCCTCGCTCCTGCACTCCCTGACGGAGTCTCCATGGTATCCTACTCCACCCCCTTCTCCCACAACGGCGCGGGGGTCTTCTGCATCCGGGATCCGGAGCCCAGCCCAAAGCTGCCTCAGACTAAAGCGGCCAAGCCTGCGAGGACCTCGGGGGAAGGGGTGGCGGTCAAACGGCGGAAGCCCCCTCCCATCTCCGACACTGCCGCCTACCGGAAGAACGGCAACGGCTACCACCCGCCTCCGGGCCCCGCCCACATCAGCAACGGCACGGCGGCCCTGAGCGTCCGGGCTAAACCGCGGACGGGCGGGCCGGGGCCCCGGGACTCGGACAGGTACCCCAGCGTGGAGCTGTCCCTGCCTCAGGCGCTGACGGGGGACCACGGGGGCGTCTCGTCTCACAGCCCGCTGCCTTGCAGCTCCGCCGAGGCACGCAAACGCAAGACCTCCAGCTCCGGCGACCGACCTGGCAAGATCACCAAAACGACGGCGCTTGATGGAATCTTCCGCAAGTCCAGCGCCGGCCTTCTGTCCTCGGTGGCCGAGGCATCTCAGAGTGCCCTCTCCAGACTGGTGAGCGCTGAGAGAGAGTGATTCTGACAGTGAATCTGATTCCTACTGTTCTTTAAAGGGGCCGTTAAACGGAAAAGCCAAGGTTCCTTGCTGTTTTGGTCTGCTGTCTAAACGACGTTAGTTCAAAGTAAGGATTTTGCGCCGGGAGTAACAAATGAGATCCATATAAATCACAACAAATATACAAAATTTCATCAAAAAAATTATCCACAGTAAATATACAAAATAGGTCCCAGAGCAAACAAATTCCGGGGCACGCTCTCTTAAGAAAGATATAAAAGAAAGATAAAAAGTCTAAAAAGCCATTATTAGCACCTGGCAGTGTATATAAAATGTGCTGACGGGTGGCAGCCTGCTCAGGCCTTCATCAGGACACAATAAATGTTGGAAAAACAACATCTTAACCATGAAGTATTATGCCATTTTTTTCATATTTTAATTTGTAGACGCTCCCTCAGCTCTCAGCGTTTCACAGAAATCAGTGTGTTTTTCAAGGCATTATTTCAAACAAAAAGTGGGAGCTGAGTTAAATATAATTTTAGTTTACATATATTAACATTTTGCAGCGTTTCGGGATCATTAAGCGATGTTAGCTCACTTCTGTTTGAAAATCTGACAACTTAACATCAGCAAAATTGTATATAACAGCTCACTGCCAGATCATCCTGCTGCTGTAAAATCAGGTGAGGTGGAAAACCAGGTCCAGCGCCTGATTCAGATATCTTCAGGAGAATGCTGCAGATCTCAGCTCTAAAGCAGGTTCTGTAGATTGTGTGGTTGTAATGCAGTCCTACTGCTCATCACTCTATTATTAGAATGTAATCTGAATACTGTCTTTGTTCTGTAACTGTAATGGAATATATATCCTTTTTTTCCTGATAGCGCCGTTACACACATTCCGTTACCACCCTTCCCTGTGACTGTAGTGTACTGTCATTTTTAATTTGGCCACAAACTGTAATTAAACTAGGTAGGGCAAGTTTATTTGTAGGGCACCTTTTGTACCCAGTGTCTGTTGAAAGTACACAAACAGAAAAATAAAAGTATTAGATAATAACACAGCTTACAGCATTCCTGAGATCCAGCGTCTCAGAAAGGCTTTTCGAAAGACAAAAACATAAGAAGTGCAGAGGAAGTCAGAAATGCAGTTGCAATCATACTCAAGTCATTTCCAGCACACTAAAACCTACCGCTTTCTCGGCTGAGCAGCAGCCTTAACTGAGCACAGTCTTACTTCGGAAGAATACCAACCCCTAAACTGATAATCAGTCATTGGGGAGAGTTGATAAAGGAGAACTTTTAGAAATTAAAATTCAGGAGCTTAGTAGCAAATAAAATAAAATAAGGAATAAAAGAAATTAAAATAGTGGCAAGATAAATCACACCCTGAGATCTAGCACCTCAGAAAGGCTTTAGATTTAATTAAAAGAAGGTGCAAAGTATAATGAGCAAAGACAATAAAATAAAATGCAATGAAAATTGTAACTTAAAAAGCTAAAAATAAAAGACGTTACAATAGCAAGTAAAATAAGGGCTTAAATTATAGTGATTAAGATAAAGTGCGGTTCTAAACAAACACGAGAAAATTAGAACATTTTCAATCTGGCCTTAAAAATGGCTGCTAATAGGAAAGAATGGAATTTGAATATAACATATTTTACTGTTTTTGTTTGTTTGTTTGTTTGTTTTATCTTGTGGTCAACAATCATTGACCATCACTGGGGGCTGTTACTGTGGTAACCCGGTTAACCATCACTGGACACAAAAATGCAGTATGAAAATGAATTAGGACTGTTTTTGGTACATCACACACAAGTTTGAAGTGGGCTTTATAGTTATAGAATATGGCCCCTTTAAAAGAACTGAGTCTGATTACAGTTGAACACTTAAAAGGGGAAAGTCTGTCAACATTTCTGCATAATTAAGGTTAATTAAGGAGTCATTCAGAGTGATTCAGTGTGAAATAAATACACTGGCTGATGTCTTAGACGTGGTTTCACGATAGTTCTGAGAACTTAAACTCCATTCATGGTGGAGGGATACATGCAGAGGCAAAATAGTCCCCAAAGAAAGCTTAATATTTCAGATTTATCAAAATTTCTCCATCATCAACATTCCATATAGACTCAGAAGACTCGTGTAGGTTCACTGGTGGTTCTGGATAGTAAATAAAATGTCTATATCTGTGTTGTAGTCATGGCGACCCCTGGTTCCTATCACCACCACTGTAAAGACATCTGAACCATTTCACACCAAACCACTCTGAACCACATCTTAAGCACTAAATTATGGGAGATTTTGGTGGAATTCCCCCTTTTGAGCACTTTAATGATGAATTTGATGTACATTGTTTGCTGTATACTTACGAACGCAACTCTTCCTTGTGTTTCCAGCCCAAAGTGCACCACTAACGGCGTGTGAGGTGGAGAGAGTCGAGCAGCTTCGCGGTGGTCTCCTTAAGCCCCTCTTCCACACATGGTGAACCTCTGTCCTTCTGCATGCGGCGCCGTCTCTGTGGAGAGAGTCCATCACACTGTGCGTCCTGCCCGTTCACTCGACTCTCTGCGCTCTGTCACGGGGGGGTCTTCTGGCCTCTGGTCACGGAGGGGGTCCGTCAGGTACCCCCTGCTGCACCCCACCATAACAGAACTACTCCTTTAAAAGTGCGGCACCCCTCCGAACAGAGGCGGCCGTGATGAAAGCAGGATGTCGGAGAGCGTTGTAAATTTTAAGTGTCCTGTCAGAAACCATGCACAAACAGATACGTCTCAGACTTTTAGGAATCAGTGTGGCTTTTTATTTCTTTTCTTTTCGTACATCAGCGGTTTGGAGTTCCGTGTGCCGCAGCAGTGAGGCGGACGACCGGCCGCGCCGATCTAAAGTGCACTTAGTGTCCTATCATGCCTGGACTGCACGACAGGCAGCTGAGGGAAAAAAAAACAAGTTTCACCAAGGGAATATTTTATAGAGTACTTTTTGGCAAGCTGTATTTTTCTAAAGAGGATGAATTCAGGTTTTTGAGTATTTTTTTGTTGTTGCAAGTGTTTCTGAGGAATACAAACACAAACGTCAGGACTTGCATCCGAGTTGTAAAGCAGCCTAGCATAGTGTTGAATTTTGTATAATAATTTATCATTCTTTATTAATTTTCTAACTGACATGAGTAGGGCTTAAGGCATCGCGCGAAAGTATATTTGTACGTCCTTATAAAAGTTTAAGTATTATTATTATTATTATTATTATTATTATTATAGAGATATTGTTGGAAATATGAGTACATATCTTTTTTTGTTGTTTTGTATTTATTATCCGTATCTCTCAGAGCTAAAGGAATCTAGAGGTTTCTATCCTCCCTGATCATTTGTACATTCAGAGCTTCACCTGGTTTGTCCTGAAATAGATCCCGGTATTCCTGCGCGATCCCCCACGGTCACAAGATCAAACAGACGAAGAAGGCCCTCGGCTTTTGACGGCCGCTTGCCTCCCGAGACTGTCGCCGAATAACGGAAACGAGCTCAAGTTGTGAGGAGTCGGCGCGGCGGCCTTCACGGCGGAGAAGAGCTGCGTAGGATCTGAAGCCGAGTGTGTAGCATTTTCAGTGAAGTTCTCCTCACTGGCTCAGCTGGAGATCCTCAACTGTGACGTCTCTTTGTCTCTTTTCTAGCAGTTAAAGTTACAGTCAGTACATTTCGCGAATAGAGGTTTTATTTGTTTTTTTTTTTTCTTTTCCTTTATATCGTTGCTGACGGAACAAAGCCTCGTATCTCCAAAATGGTAACTTTACAGGAGAAGGAAAAAACATACTGCACTTTTAATGTAAGTCAATGGAACCAGACTTTTTTCCAAGTCATTTTGGGCCGTTTATTTTGGTCCATTCATCATGAAATTTACACGCAATGTAAAGAACAACATTTTCAAATTATGTCAAAAACTGAAAAACAACAAAAATGGAGATACAAGGTTTTCTTCTGACAGCAGCAAATATGATATATATATATATATATATATAATATATAGTCTGTGATGGTTCAGACTGCCTTTAAAATGGCCACTGTTCATTTTTTTTTCATTTCTTTTATGGATTTATCTGTAATTCACTTCTAAACTTGTACTGATTGTGGCTTTAAAGGCATATTTTTACAACTTTTTCAACTTTCTGCTTAATTAATGGATGGAAACAGAGTCGTTCAGAGTGGTTTGGTGTGAAACGCTCCGTTCTAGAGTCAGAATTGTCCACAGTGGTGGTGATAGGAACCAGACATCCACCTCTGACACACAAATTGGTTGTTTGGTTTTGAGGTTTATTCCTGTTCGTGGTAGGTGCTGCGAGGCAAAGTAGCCCCCAAAGAGGACTTCAGATTTACCTTATCAACATTTACATGTAATGTTATCTTGGTTGTTCTGTATTTATTAGTGATGTCTCTCAGAGGTAGGGGAATCTAGAGCTGATCTATAGGTACGTTCAAAGCTTCACCTGGTTTATCCTGAAAGAGATGCCAGTATTCCTGCACTGTTCCCCACATTATTTGTCCTGCTTATTTAATCTGCAATGCAAATATAGCCATTTTTTCATATCTAAAACCACCAGTGAAGATGTTTACAGTTTTGATAGTAAATAAAATAGATTTGATCTACAGAGGCTTTTGCACACACTTGTGCCAGCTGGCATTAAAACAAGATGTGGAAATTCTGAAATTCAGGTTAAAATTTCAAAGATTAATTTCAATTTTAATGCCTGTAACAGAATTTGTAGTGAAAAGGTTTGAATTAAATTAGAAATAGAATAAAATAGAAAAAGTTTTACTAGTGATCTCAGACTTTAGGACCCCACTATATTTCACTGTATGTATTTAATTTTTTTTTTTTTCTTTTTTCTTCGTAGAATTGCTGTCATGATTGAAATAATCTGGGGCCAGATTAACAAAATTGTCTTAGGAAAGAAAATCTTTGTAAATATTTGTTTTTCCTTCATTCTTAAGAAAAAAGATAACTTCTTAAGAATTCTTTTTTTAACTCATTTTGTAATAATAATTCTAAGAGTGATATTCTTGAAAACATTCTGTTTTAAATGTATTCTCAATCTTTCCCACCAAACCACTGGAACCACTGAACGACTCTATTTACATCTTAACCTTTTAATTTTGCAGAAAGTTTGTAAAAAATTGGTGAAATTCTCTTTTAAGGTCCTGATTTTTATTTTATGGATAGAAAATTCTACACGCAGTGCGACGTCTGTCTGTCTGGCTTTATGTGGTGAAACTCTCAAAGGTCTCAAGGTCGAAAATATCCTTTCCACCCAACAATTAAATGAAACTGTTGAAAAGTAATTGAAGTTTCATGCAACACATTAAATTATTCTACTAGTAATTTGAATGTGATCACGTGGCTCCATAAAGTCAGATTGAATCAGGTGAAGATGTGTGAAGGTTTCACCAGGTAAAGCCAGGCTTAGCGTCGCCTTACAGTGTAGAACGTTTATAAATCCACCGACTTTAACGTCTCGTATTGAAGACGTTCCTGAGGACGTCAGTCCTGTGATGCCAGCTTCGTTCTCCCTGTAGAGTCTCAGAGAGGATCTTCATTACTGTGCGATTTGTGGATGATTTGTAAAGAACCCCTTTTTTGCACGTTTATTCTTTGATGGCAATTTAATATGTTTCTATTTATATAAAAAAAGCAAACGTATTGGATAAATAATAAGAAATAGACAGATATTTGTACAGTTTTGTCAGCAGCAGCATAAACTGTGTAAAGACAATAACTCTGTGATCCCGAATCCCGCACAGTGCGTGAGCGTCGTCCCGTAGACGTGTCGTTTCTACCGTGTTGCCTTGCCGCTATGCAAAACTAGCCGTAGGTCAACTACCAGAGCTAAGAAATAAAAAAAAAATTTAAAAATTATTACAAAAAAAAAAAACTCGCCCCTGCAAGGTCTTCACCTGCGGCCCGTCCAGGTGATCGTGTACAGTGCTTCCACAGAAGGACTCAGGCGCTGGTTGAGGGGATGGAAAGAATAAAGCTCAGTCTCAGCCTGTAAACCTGCCAACAAGAGAACCGACAGAATGAAGGAAACTTGGATTTTTGGTTTGTTTTCATTTAATCGCCTTTTTTTTCCTACACACAGCAGCCAGTCGCGTACAGTGGCGTCCTGAAGTCTGAGGTCACACGGAAAGTCTGGGTCTTTTTCCCTTAGAGCTGGAAAAAAAACTGAATATTTGAAAATGTTGACAAATTTTAGTTAAGAGGAGTCAAATGAAGAAGCTTCTGCAGTGTTTTTATTTCCCATCTTTTGTAATGAAGCTCCTGTTCAGACGATTCTCATGTGGATTTGATCTACAGAGGCTTCTGCACACACTTGTGGAGTCCGTGCCACTCCAGCGCCGCTGCCGTTAAAACGAACGGTGGGAAATTCTGACATTCAGGTTAAAATTTCAAAGATTCACTTCAATTTTTAAGCTCATAAAACAAACTTGTGGTTAAAAAATTTCATTAAATTAGAAAAGAATACAAAATAGAAATATTTTTACTAGTGATCTCAGACTTTAGGACCCCACTGCATTTCACACCCTTTTAAACAGAATTGCTGTCATGATTTAAATATTCTCGGGCCGGATTCACAAAACTGCCTTAAGAAGGAAAATCTTCTTAAATGTGTGTTTGTTTTTTTTCACGTCATTCTTGAGAAAAAAAGTTACGAGAAATTGTAATTCTTCAGATAGCTTATTAAGAATTTTCTGATTTTTTTTCTTAACTATTTTCTTATGAATAATTCTAAGAACGAGTGTTATTCTTGAAAACATTCTGTTCTTAATCTTGCGACAGACTGTCTCTCGTCACTGTATTGACGAGTTGATCGAGTTGTTGGCTGTTTCTTCCTCCATCAGCTGTAGATCTTGTTTCTTAATTTTGAACACCTGGTTTGGATTAAACTGAGTAACGGAGTTAATAGTTAATACAGATTTTAAATGTATGTTGCGTTGGTTACGGTACATGGTAAAACGCAATGTAGTCAACATAAGAATATAATTCAGATTTTCTCAAGATAACATTTGAGAACTTAAGTTTTTTTTCAAGAATTGCATTTAAGAACTCTGGGCCTCGTTCTCCAACCGTTCTTAAGAAGAAATTTCTTCTTACGCAGTTTTGGCGAAGATTCTGACTCACCGATGTTCTCTTATGTGGGGTTTGTTCTTCGGTAAGAACAGAATCTACACATACTCAAGAGCACAAAGGAGAGAACAGTTCTGCGCTTTAAGAACACGACATGAACCTGATGGAGACTTTTTCTTAGGACCTTTATCAAGAACACACTTAAGAACAGACTTAGGAGGATATCGGAGAACGAAGGCTGTTCTTAGTGTTTGTCTTAAGAACCTTCACAAGTTTTTTCTTTAGAAAGTTTTTGTGAATCCGGCCCCTGATCCGATCAGGCGCGTCAGATTCCTGTCTGTCCGAATCGTAGCGGTGACCAAACATCTGTCCGTTCTGAATCTCCAGTCTGAGGCCTCACAGGCTCTAGAGTGACGTTCTGTAACGTTCCCTGAGGAGCTCATCGTCTCCACGTCAGCACTAACGAGAGGGAACCGCAGCTCGAGCCACTTTAACGGCTGGCGCTCGTTTGTGCATGAGCTGCGATTTACTTACTTTACTTTTACTTTTTTTTTTTAGCCAGTTAGTCATGGTTGTGATGTCACAGCACTTGAATGTTCGGTTGCCTCTGATTGGTCTAACTCGTCTACAGTCACTAGAGCTCCGTGTTATTAGGTTACGTTTCCCACTTAAAACTTAAGACCTTATTAGTAATGTACACTCTTACAAAAGCACAGTTCTTCAAGAACCATTTGCATGTATAAAGGGTTTTTGTGTGGAGAATGGTTCTATATAGCACCAAGCAGGGTTCTTGGTTCTTTATTGTATGCAAGCTTGACATCATAACAACAGAACCCTGGAAGAACCCTTTTTGGTGCTATATATCCATCAATCTGAAGAACCATTTTACCATGCAGAGAATCATTTAAACATGCAGATGGTTCTTTGAGTGTTCATAGTTCTGTATAGAACCATTGTCTTTACTGAAGAACCCTTGAAGAACCATGCAGGCTAATTGGATATAAAAAGATTTTCTCCTGTATTTCTTTGTATTGAATATTTAAGTTATTTATTATGTTTTGGAACTTGATAATGTTCACAAACGTTAGAGTGAAATTAACATTCATTTAAGTGGAACCCTGTGAGAGGTTCTGCTGAAATCCCAAGTGGCCTCTCTGGAAATCTGCATTCTCCCTCTTACAGTCTACTCGTAAAGATGGTTCTTCAAGGGTTCTTTGGTAAAGAAAATGTATATATTCTATGTATATATAGAACCATGAACACTCGAAGAACTCTTTGCATTATTAAAGGGTTCTTTGCATTGTGAAAGGGTTCTTCATAATGATGGAGAAAGTGCTATCAATGGTTCTATGTAGAACCCTTTTGAAAAGATTTCTATTATTGTTCTATTATAAGTCCAGCTTGTGCCAATAGAAGAACCCTTTTAAGTGTTATATAGAACCATTCTTCAACAGTCTGAAGAACGGTTTCACCATTTAATCATGCAGATGGTTCTTTGAGTGTTCTTGGTTGTATATAAACCATTTTGTTTACTTAAGAACCCGTGAGGAACCATCTTGAAGTGTGTAGATGACCAGCAGGATTAGAGCCGTGCGGCGCTGTGGACTTCCTCAGTGATGTGGATGATAATCTGCGAGTCTGGAGACGTTTGGAGATTCAGATCAGGCGTTTTAATTCACTTCCAGCAAAAAGCGTTCGAAGTGTCTTTCAGTGCCACCTAAACCAGCCTGTCATCTTTGGAGGATTTAGGTTTAAGTGACGATGTTAAAAAAAGAACACCAGCATTTTTCAGCCCAGTCTCTGTACAGACGTGTCCGATACGCTGTATGTCCAAAAGATCGTACACACCAGCGTTTCCTCTCAAATCGAGAGGTTCATTTAAGGCTGAACGATTTAGAGGGTTTTTTTTTATGGCCAATATTGTGACTGCTATTTTAAATTGTGAGTCGCTGTCCAAAGAAAAACATGCATCTCCATTTTTATTTGTCTACATCATTTGAAGATGACCGTCCTTTACACTGTGTAAAAACTTGGTGATGAATGGACCAACAGAAACGCTCCAAAATCACATGGAATAAAACCTCTTTACATTAACTCACCTTAAACGTTTTTGCCCTCGCATGTTTTCCTTTGGACAGTGATGATTATAAATATATATTGCTGGTGGGCAATAATGGCAACATCGATATTCCACAATACCTACTACTACTACTTTAGAACAAAGTGAAGCCACGTGAAAAATCAAAAACTGTTAATCCAATTACTATTCAGCATTTCACAGACTGTGCTACACTAAATCCAGTTATTCCTGCCTAATTATGTCCTCCTTTTCATTAAAAAAGCAGTTTGGAAGTGTTTTTAAGTACTGACCAAATCCACAATACGCTTAGAAAAGCATATTGTGATGTAATTTATCACAATAATGATCAATATTGTCATATTGCCAAGCTCTAGTATGTAATTTATGTTACGTTAAATGCCTAATTGATCATTGTAAAGCTGTGGTCACCAGCTGTCCTCCTGGAGATCTGCTTTCCTGCACGTTTCACCTCCAAACCCGACACCAGCACGCCTCGTTCAGCTAATCGAGTGTTTCTGAGATCAATAATTGGATCAGGTGGGGTTGATCAAGATTGGAGGTGAAGCCTGCAGGAGACACACTGGTGACCAATGAGTTTACTGATGTTGGATGGTCAGTTCTGGATCAATAATCATCCCAAAGGTATTGGATGGAGCTCCATCACTGCAGAGAACACAGTTCCACTGCTCCACAGCCCAATGCTGGGGGGCTTTATACCCCTCTAGTCCACACTGGGCACTGGACACGGTGACCTTAGGCTCATTTGCAGCTGCTCCAGAGTGTCTCATTCTATTGGCCAGTGCTTTTCTATAGGATACTTTTGGACATACAGCGTAGACGTATTGCTTTAAAGGGGAATTCCACCAAAATCCCCCATAACTCAGTGTGTGAGATGTAATCAGAGAGATTCAGAGTGGTTTGGTGTGAAATGGTTCAGATGTCTTTACAGTGGTGGTGATAGGAACCAGGGGTCGCCATGACTACAACACAGATATAGACATCTTATTTACTATCCAGAACCACCAGTGAACCTACACGAGTCTTCTGAGTTTATATGAATGTTGATGATGGAAAATAGTGGAAAATCTGAAATAATAAGTTTTCTTTGGGGACTATTTTGCCTCACAACGCCCTGCATGTATCCCTCCACCATGAATGGAGTTTACGTTCTCTAAACTATCATAAAACAGTGTCTCAGTCATCAGGCAGTGAATTCATAACCATTTACTGTAGGAACTTTCTGTGAGGGAGCTTTTAGAGGTGGACGTCTGGTTCCTATCACCACCACTGTGAACAGTTCTGACTCTGAGTTTCTCTTGAACCGTTTGCTTGCTTAAGTGGTTCTTCAGATTGATGGAGAATGTGTTGCACCTTTTTGAAAAGGGTTCTGCTGTTGTGTACTCCAGCGATCTGAAGAATCTTTCTGCCATGCAAAGACCCTTTAAGCAGTGTTTGTGGCTCTATATAACACCATTGTCTTGCTAAAGAACCATTGGAGAACCATGTTTAAGTATATAAGTTTATCTAGAACGGAGCGTTTCACACCAAACCACTCTGATCGACTCTGTTTACAGCTTAACTGTTTGCAGGAATTATAAAAACCCTCTTTAATCCTTTAAAAAGGAAGGTTTTGTTGATTTTTGTTTTTATTATTTTTTTATTTTATTTTTTTATTATTATTATTATTTTTTTGTTATTTACTGGTTTGGGCGCTGGGGGCGCTCTAACAAACCTTCTGAAGAGCTTTTGTACGTATTTCTGACAGAGTTAAGCTTTCGGTGGTGATGCTTCTCCACTGACCCCTCAGCGGTCAGATGCACGTTAGTCCGCGCTGGCTGGATGTTGGTCTTCCGGCGGCTGTGAAACTCTGAGCGCTTCGCTTTGTCTGTTCGTTCTGTTTGTGTCTCACTGAACTGGCGCTGTTCTTGTTGCCGTGTGTGTAGCAGTGTTTGCTGTCGCGTATTTAATATGCGAGGTTTGAGTTTCTGAAACTCCAGGGGCCGAATTCACTAAAGTGTCTTAAGAAAGATCTTATGAAGGTTCTTAAGACACTAAGTAGTTCGTAAGAATGTTCTTAGAAGCAATTCTCCAAAAAAAACTTAAGAAGATCTCAAATATTCTTCTGACATCTTAATTATTTAAGATTTTCTTCATGTATTCTGTGGTGAATTTCTCAGCTTATCATAAACATGAGATTTATTTAGAATTTGTTTTAACTGTTTTTTCTGTTACTTATTCTTCAAATAACTTAAGAATTCTTAAGAACGTCTTGAGGCTTTTTTTGTATTTTCTTAAGAATAATTCTAAGAACGTGTTACTCCTGAAAACGTTCTGTTCTTAAAAGTTCTCCTAACCTGATTTGGTCTAAGTCAGTTATCAGACTCAGCGCTGCCTCTTCTGCTCCTGCTCATCCTCATCTCCTGTTTTCCGTCGTCACTCCACAGTTATTGTATCATCTAAGGTTTTTCCTCTTGGCTGTTTCTTCCTCCATCAGCTCCAGATCTTGTTAGCTATTGATCAACTTTTTGATGTTTGATGTTTTTCCTGTTTTGCTCCTCTGAGTGGATTAAACTAAATAACGGGGAAAAACAGTTAAAAATGTAAAATAAATCTCATGTTGTTTATACGTGGTAAAATAAAACGTAGTCCACAGAAGAAAACAGTTAAGAAAATCGTGAGAAAATAAATACGATTTTCTTAAGAGAATATTTGAGAACGTAAGTGTTTTTTGAGAATTGCCTTTAAGAACATTCTTAAGGACTTCTTAGTGTTTTTCTTAAGAACCTTCACAAATTTTACTGAGGAAGGTTTTCGTGAATCCGACTCCTGGACAGAATTCTCCCGACTCTGTATGAAGTGGACGCGGTTCTGGTCAGACGGCAGCGCGAAGCTCCAGAAACACAAAGCGTCCGTGGTTTCGGTCACTGCTCAGTGATGAGACTCTCAACAGCATCACATCCCAAAGCTGTCGGGGCGAGTGACCATCAGAGTGAACACTCTCTCTAATCCTGAGATGTGATGCTGTTGGGAAGCTCGACCCCCGATGTGTCCACTTTAATGGCGTCTACTGATGAGGACATACAGCACTGTGCTGAGTCTTAGGCACTTAAGCACACTGTTTAAAAGCCTTTTATCTCTGCAGCGTTTCTGCTGCTAAAAACACTGAAAAACCATCAGAACCAACACAAATCAACATAAATACAGTACAAAGTAACAGATTTCTTAAGTGGTGGATATGAGCTACACTCAGGTTCTTCAAGGGTTCTTTAGTGAAGAAAATGGTTCTGTACAGAACTATGAACACTCAGAACCCTTTGCATGCTTTAATGGTTCTTTGAATGGTGAAACTGTTCTTCAGATTGATGGAAAATGTGCTGTATATGGTTCTATGTAACACCAAAAAGGGTTCTGCTTGACATTGTAAAAATATAAGAACCCTTTTTAAAAAAAGGTGCTATATAGAACACATTCTCCATCGATCTGAACAACCATTTCAGCAAATAACAATTTAAGCATGCAAATGGATCTGTATAGAACTCATGGTTCTAAATAGAACCATTGCCTTTACTAAAGAACCATCTTTTTAAGTGTAATTAATGTTGTTGGTGCTATTTAGAACCATTAACAGCACATTTGCCATTGCAAAGAACCATTTAAACGTGCAGATGGATCTGTATAGAACACTGTTCCAAATAGAACCATTGCCTTTACTAAAGAACCATCTTTTTAAATGCGAATATCCTTTTTGGTGCTATTTAGAACCATTAACAGCACACTCGCCATCAATCTGAAGAACAGTTTCACCATGAAAGGACCCTTTACACAAGATGAGTGTTCATGGTTCTATAGAAAACCGTTTTCTTTACAAAAGAACCCTTGAAGAACCATCTTTTTAAGAGTGTAGATTAAAGAACATAGTTTGGCTCCAGTATCACATGGATTTATTAACCTCCTTCAGCAGCTCCAGGTTTAAGATAATGCAGTATTGATTAGATAAAGCAGGTATTGGTGATTGATTACTGGTATCCTGGTAATTAACTGAGGAGAAGACACGAAATGGTTAATTAAACACACTGATAGACATTAAAAAGCCCTTATTGCGTTAACTGTATTTGTGTTTGTTGTAGTTTGGTGTTTTTCTGTGCAGATAAACGCTTAAGCAGCAGATAAAGAGCTTTTAAGTATGTTCGGAGCGTTTGCTCAGTGCTGTGTCGGCGTTTGTGTGCGAACGACTACTTAGCTGTGATTTGAGAGCGTCGAAGGTTAAAGAATAAGAAATGGGCTGTTTTGTGTGAGATTGTTTATTCTGGACCCCTGAAACCCCCCAGACTGGGACTGAGTCTAACACTGAGGTCTCTGATGGGGGCGCTATAGGGGACGGTCTCTGCGCTGACCGAGCCATAAACGATTAGCAAGGCCTTATTTTTCATTTTTATACTCGAGTCATCATGAAGAGCGATCTGATGCCTAAATCCGGAGGGGGGGGCGTTCAGCGTGACCTTTGACCTTTCTCTGCTCTGGGCCTGTGTGTCTCTACACTTAAATATAGATGTGTATTTTCAGGTTTGACTATGTTTTGAACTTCAACTGTTACATAAATACATTTTTTACCTGCTTAACTCTGCGTCCTGTTTCGCTTTCTTTCCTCGTTTGTGTGTTTGAGGGTCTCGGCAGTGAGTGACGTGAGGAGGGAATGCCGCTGGCTTTTGATTAGGGCTGGGCGATATGGCCATATGTATCGGTATCGTGATAAATTATGTCACAATCTGCTTTTCTGATCATATCATGTATATCATCAGTGCTTGTAGACACTGACCAACCACATGTTTCATTATAGAGTAAAAATAGCCCCATTTACCTGGATTTAGAACCAAATACTGAATAAAAATCAGTTTTTTAATGTTATTTTATAGTTTGTGGTGATACTGGCTCTTTTTTCACATATCATGCATCGTGAAAATTCCTCGAAGTATCACAATATTATATTTTTGCCACATCGCCCAGCTCTACTTTTGATTGAGAGGAATGTCCCAGGAACCTCTTCATCATTAAAGTCCACCAGCTCTTCAGATTTTCTCCATAATTAAATGGGTAAAATGTGAACCTGAGAGGTTCAGAGTGTTTTGGTGTGAAATGGTTCAGATGTCTTTACAGTGGTGGTGATAGGAACCAGGGGTCGCCATGACTACAACACAAATATAGACATTTTATTTACTATCAGAACCACCAGTGAACCTACACGAGTCTTCTGAGTTTATATGGAATGTTGATGATGGAAAATAGTGGAAAATCTGAAATAATAAGTTTTCTTTGGGGACTATTTTGCCTCACAGCGCCCTGCATGTATCCCTCCACCATGAATGGAGTTTAAGTTCTCTAAACTATCATAAAACAGTGTCTCAGTCATCAGGCAGTGAATTCATAACCATTTCATGTAGGAACTTTCTGTGAGGGAGCTTTTAGAGGTGGACGTCTGGTTCCTATCACCACCACTGTGAACAGTTCTGACTCAGTAAGTTTATCTAGAACAGTGTTTCACACCAAACCACTCTGAACCGCTCTGATTACATCTTAACCAGTCAGAAATTATGAATAATGTAAATGAAATTCCCTTTAAGCAGATTACACACAGTGGGGTCCAAAAGTGAAAATGTATTTACATTTTGTGCTTATATTTTGCATTGTTTCCCAAATTAATGTGTAGTTTTTTTTATAATTCTCGTCTGAGCATGAGATTCACTGGAAGATTAAAAAATAAATTAATTAATTAAAAAAAAAAGACCTTTTTTGTACAAAGGCCGTAACATGGTCTGTCACACATTTGTTTAAATTTGAATAGAATTTCCAAGTTTAAATAGAAAAAAAAATCCAGATTTTTATTGTGTTCTTAGACTTTTGGACCCTCTTGTATACACCAATCAGCCACTTTATTAAGTCCACCTCCTTGTTTCTACACTTATCAGCTATAGTTTCACTCTGTAGTTATACAGTTACAGACTGTAGTCCATCTGTTTCTCTGCATACTTTGTTACCCTGTTCTTCAGTGGTCAGGACCCCGATGGACCCTCACAGAGCAGGTACTGTTTGGGTGGTGGATCATTCTCAGCACTGCAGTAACACTGACGTGGTGGTGGTGTGTTAGTGTGTGTTGTGCTGGTCTGAGTGGATCAGACACAGCAGTGCTGCTGGAGTTTTTAAACACCTCAGTGTCGCTGCTGAACTGAGAATAGTCCACCAACCAAAAACACCCAGCCAACAGCGTCCTGTGGGCAGCGTCCTGTGACCACTGATGAAGGACTAGAGGATGACCAACACAAACCGTGCAGCAGCAGATGAGCTATCGTCTCTGACTTTACATCTACAAGGTGGACTGACAAGGTAGGAGTGTCTAATAGAGTGGACAGTGAGTGGACACAGTGTTTAAAAACTCCAGCAGCACTGCTGTGTCTGATCCACTTGTACCAGCACAACACACACTAACACACCACCATATTTCTTGAAATGCATAAAATTGTCTTCATTATTTCTCAAAACAGAAAATGTTCTGACACTTTCACTACATATAGTGACTTAAAACGAGTAAAAATATATAGAAACAGGTGGAATAATCTTAATATTCTTACAACAGACTCATAATGAGAAACATTAGATATAATAACTACATTTAAGATGTTTTGCTCTTGCTAAAATATCATTGAATTTGAGTTCCAAAAGAATCCAAGTTTTATTATTGATATACTGTTTATCGTGAAACACAGCTTCATATCCCTGAAACAATTTGACAGAATTCATTATTTTATTGATTTATTTTTGTGTTTTTGTCAGTCAGTGTTCTCACTACGATACCCAGCATGCATTGCACAAACACATCATTGGGAATTCCTACTGCACTCACCAAACCCAGACTGCTGTGGATTTAAGTTACTTGACTTTTTGCCTCTTAATAACTTGTTTAAAATAAAATGGGTGAAAATGTTTTGGCGAAAGCCGCTTTCTGTCTGGAACATTATCCCAAATCAGTTAAATCATAATTACTTAAATCTTTTGGTGGATTTGCTTTTCTGCTTCACTGTAACTGTAACATAATGAAACCCCCAGCACTGGCCATTTTTCATAAACATTATATTGCTGGTTTCTCTTATACAATCACAATTTTTCACCACATAAATATTTCATATGGAACAAAAAGGAAATCATATAAAAAACAAAACTTTTTAGTCGAAATGGTTTGAAAAGGATATTGTTTTTTATTTTATTTTATATAACTTTGTTTTTCCAGTTACCTCTAAATAATATGCTACAGTTTTTGATGAAATTCCTGATGGTGTCAAATTATTACCTCAATCTTATTCCACCATCTTTAGATTCTTCCACTTTATTCACTGACCAGCGTCTTTATAAACAAACATTTTACAAATAACAAAATAAGATCGATCCTTCATAGAGCTAAGATACACTATATGGACAAAAGTATTAGGACACGTCCACATCACACCTACAGGGGCTTTAATGAGTCCCATTCTAAATCCGTAGGCATTAATATGGAGTTGGTGCCTCTTTGCAGCTCTAACAGCTTCCACTTTTGGAGAGAGTCTGTGGGAATTTCTGCCCGTTCATCCAGAAGAGCATTTGTGAGGTCAGACACTGATGTTGGACGAGAGGGCCTGGCTCACAATCTCCATTCTAGTTCATCCCAAAGGTGTTGATGGGGTTGAGGTCAAGTTCTCCCACACCAAACTCACCCAGTCAGGCCTTTATGGAGCTGCTTTGTGCACTGGGGCTCAGTCATAGAAGAATTGTCCAAAATGTCTTGTTGCATTAAGATTTCCCTTCACTGGAACTAAGGGTTCTAGACCAACCCCTGAAAAACAGCCCCGCCCATCATCCCTCCTCCACCAAACTGTACTGTTGGCTCTGCAGTCCGGTAGGTAACGTTCTCCTGACATCCACCAAACCCAGATTCATCATCAGACTGACAGATAGAGAAGCTGATTCATCACTCCAGAGAACACGTTTCCACTGATCCAGAGTCCAGTGGCGGCACTTTACACCACTCTAGTCGACGCTTGGCATTGAGCGTAGTGATCTTAGGCTTGTGTGCAGCTGCTCAGCCATGGAGACCCATTTAATGAAGATCCAGATGTGCAGTTCTATTGCTGATGTTTTGCAGCTCTTTAGTGATGATTCTACACTTCCATTTCACAATAATAGCTCTCACAGTTGTCCGGAGCAGATCTAGCAGGTCTAGCATCCTATAATAGAGCCATGTTTAAAGTCACTGAGCTCTTCAGTACGACCCTCTACTGACAGTGTTTGTCTATGGAGGTTGCAAGGCTGTGTACTTGATTTTACACACCTGTTAGCAATGAGCCTGAATGTATCTGAAACACCTGAACTCAGTAATAAGGAGGGGTGTCTCAATACTTTTGTCCATATAGTGTACCCGTTCCTGCTTGCATTAACTTTTGGAATAACAAATTTGACAACATAGATGGGAAAGATGTTTGGACACTTAGAAAAGATTTTCTCCTTTCCAATAAAATTGGAAAAATCTCTCTTAAAATGATTTATAAATGTTATCCAGTAACATTAAAATTAAATAAATACATCATAAACTAGCTAAGTTTAACCCTGCTGTTATGTCAGGCGGCTCTTTCTGTTGCTGATATGATGAAATCGTTGATCATCTGTTTTGGGAATGTATCTGTTGAAAAGTGTTCTGGAATGACTTTTCAAATTTTCTGAGAAGTAAAGTAACTTGTGACTTCTGCTTTACCATTAGAGAAGATAGTGGTGAGTTTCCTGTTAGATTTAGCTAATTTAGCGCATATTTACCAAAATTCTATATATTCTAAAGTAAATCTTCAAAAAGAACCGCTGTAATTTTTTAAAGGACCTTGAAATGTATCTTAATTTGTTCAAAAACCGTTCAGCAGTTAATACTCGAACACTGGTCCACTGATGAACTGATGTAGTATTGTTTTTGTAACTCTTGTGCTCTCAGTCGTTAAACTGTCCGTCCCTCTGTGTGTAAATTATACATCATACATTCTTCAGCAAATCCTGACTGCTAAGCTAGCAGCTAACCTAGCTCTCAGTAAACACACCTAGCATTAGAAAAATAGCACTAACCTCAATCATCGCTCACCCAACTGTTTATTTGTCAAAGCAGAAAAAAATCCAAATTACTCCAAACCCTTTAAATTTACCTCCACCGTCGGGGTTCATCATCAGAAGCAGGTTTTCCTCGTCTTTAAACCACGAAACCTGGCTTGGAAGGCTGCTGTCGGCATGTTTACAACTAGAGATGCACCGATACCACCTTTTCCCTTCCGATACTGATACCGATACTAACTTTGAATAACCTAACTAACTTATATAGGCTGTCGGAAAAAACGGTAACTTTACAGGAGAAGGAAAAACCTACTTTACTTTTAATGTAAGTCAATGGAACCAGACTTTTGATCAAATAATTTTGGGTTGTATCTTTTGGTCCATTCATAATGAAATTTATACACAATGTAAAGAACAACAGGCATTTTCAAATTATGTAAAAAACTGAAAAACGACAAAAATATGCAAGGTTTTCTTCCGATAGCATAGTGAATAATCAAATATATAGTATTTTAGGTATAATTCATTGTACCATTGCATTAATTAAATAAATTCTACATTCCATTATAATTTGTAATAGGACCATGTTTAAATACTTAAGTAAATGTAAAATATCTTTATTGTGTAAAGTAAAGTTAAAAACAGCACACAGCGGCTTCTCTGGCTCAAAAACAGAGCTGAATGTTGTTTCACATCCAAATTTCTCAGTCATTTGTCTCATACGTGCATGTCGTTCACTTTTATCTAGTGAAAGTGTCTTATTTCATTGGCAAATCAGTTTCTTGTTTTAATCATTATTACTTGAAATGAGCAAAATTATCTTCATTATTTCTCAAAACAAGAAACAATGTGCCACGTTCACTACATACAACCACTGAAAGCAAGTAAAAATGTAGAGAAACTGGTGGAATAATCTTATGATATTCTTACAACAGCCTCATAATGAGAGATATTAGTTATATTAACTACATGTAAGATGATTTTACTGGTTAAGGTAACATGCTTTGCAGTGCGATGTTATAAAGTACATGTTTAAGCCTGTTTACTGTCTTTATTTGTATGTTGTTTTGTCTTTTTGGCTCTCGACCCACCACAAACACTGCAAGGCAAAAACTTTGCCCGCTGTTTTAAACCGTAGGCTGCAGTCTTGTAAATAAGCTGATGGGGTTTGTGTTACGTGGTATTTGGGAGAAAAGATGACGATAAGTGGCCTCAGCAGTTACATAACCCACTTAGAGCGTGATGGAAAAGCCACACAGGACAAAAAAATAGAAGTGGTCCTTTATTTCCGGTTGATTTTCCCTCTGTGAGCACCAGGCCGGCCGTAATCACGCAGCTGAACACTTTTCTGTCTGTACATCTCACACTTACCGTATCGGTGAAAGAAGACGCGCGTGGGTGAAAAGAGTGAAGAACAGTTTTCCATTACAGATTTTGAATGGAAGAAATGACAATTACACGAGCTTTGTGAGGCCATACGCTGGAATATAAGCAGTTTGTACATTTAAAGGGGAATTCCACCAAAATTCCCCCATAACTGAGTGTTTGCGATGTAAAACAGTCATTCAGAGAGGTTTGGTGTGAAATGGTTGGTTGTACAGACCAAAACAATGCGCAACACAGATTTTTGCCCACTAACTCATCCTGCAGTTTCCAAGATATCGACTCTGGAATGTTCAGCCTGATCGGGAATGGTGTGTTTGTATACAGCTTTTTGATCGGGTGAACAGTTTTTGTATAATCTTCGTTAATTGATGACTTTTTTCTCCCATATGAATGAATAGGAGGGCAAAGGTTCATGTGGGATATTATAGCAACCACCTCGAATACCATAACAACCACCTAGCAACACCCTAGCAACCACCAAGATACCACAGCAACCACCGAACAACACAGTAGCAACTACCTAGAACACCAGAGTAACCACCTAGGATACCATAGCAATCACCTAACAACACCCTAGCAACTGCCTAGCAACCACCGAGCAACACCCTAGCTGAACGATATATACATGTTTTGGCAGCATATGCTGCCATCCAGACAACATCTTTTTCAGGGAAGGCCTTGATTATTTCAGCAAGACAAACCACATTCTGCATGTATTACAGCAGCATTGCTCTGTATTAAAAGAGTTCAGGTGCTAAACTGACCTGCCTGCAGTCCAGACCTGTCACCACTGATAACATTTGGCACATTATGAAATGAAAAATATGACAAATGAGCCCCTGAACTGATGAACAGCTGAAATCCTGTATCAAACAAGAACAGGAAAACATTTCACTTTCTAAACTACAGCAGCGTCTCCTCAGTTCCCAAACGCTTACAGAGTGTTGATAAAGAAGAGGTGGTGAAACACAGCGGTAAACAGGCCCCCGTCCCAACTTTTTTGGAATGAATTGCTACCATCAAATTCAAAATGGGCAAATATTTTTCAAAAAACAATAAAACTTCTCAGTTTCAACATTTTATATGTTGTCTTTGTATTATTTTCAATGAAATATAGGGTTTATATGATTTGCACATCATTGAATTTTGTTTTTATTTACATTTTGCACAGCGTCTCAACTTTTTTGGAAATGGGGTTGTATAGTCATTTTTTTCTGTAATAAAAGGAGTCATCATTCAAAAACAGAAATGGGATGAATCATGATCTCCTGAACCCCTCCTTGCTACACACACACACACACACACACACACACACACACACACACACACACACACACACACACTCTCTGACAATAATATAAAAAGTAGCTGAAAAAGACAGAAAAGTTTTATCTTTTTTTAATTTTTAAAAATTTTGTTATTTAAATTTTTCTACATAATTTGAGCAGCAGCTTTGTGAAAAGTTCATAACAAATGAACCAACAGAAACACCCAAAAAGCTCCAATATTAGTTGGAATACGTTACCATACACTCTTAAAGATGGTTCTTCAAGGGTTCTTTAGTAAAGACAGTGGTTCAGTATGGAACCATGAACACTTAATGAACCATTTACATGATTAAATGGTTCTTTGCATGGCAAACAGCTTCTTCAGACTGATGGAGAATGTGTTGTATATGGTTCTATATAGCACCAACAAGGGTTCTGCGATCGGTACAAGCTTGACGTTGTAACATTTTTGGTGCTATAGAACCACATACAGCACGTTCTTCATCAATCTGAAGAACCATTTCACCAGGCAGAGAACCCTTTAAGCTTTCTTTGAGTGTTCATGGTTCCATAAAGAACCACCGTCTTTACTAAAGAACCCTTGAAGAACCATCTTTTTTAAGAATATATGAAAAAGTACTATTTAACATTTCACACACTGCGCTGCACTAAATCCAATTAAACAGGACTAATTAAGCTCTATTTACAGGCAGTCATGCAGTTGTGAAGTGATGAAGCGCTGATATCAGCATATTGTGATGTAATTCATCACAATAATGATAAATATCGTCACGCTGCTCAGCTCCAGACTATAAACGTAGTTTTAGCTTCTTCTTTATGACCAAAACCACCTGAACACAAACCAGGTCGTACTGACAACCTGCCTAGTATTAAAGGACAATTCCACCAACTTTCCAAAATTCCCCCATAATTCAGTGTGTGAGGTGTAATCAGTGATTCAGAGTGGTTTGGTGTGAAATGGTTCAGATGTCTTTTCAGTGGTGGTGATAGGAACCAGGGGTCGCCATGACCACAACACAGATATAGACATTTTATTTACTATCCAGAACCACCAGTGAACCTACACGAGTCTTCTGAGTTTATATGGAATGTTGATGATGGAAAATAGTGGAAAATCTGAAATAATAAGTTTTCTTTGGGGACTATTTTGCCTCACAGCGCCCTGCATGTATCCCTCCACCATGAATGGAGTTTACGTTCTCTAAACTATCATAAAACAGTGTCTCAGTCATCAGGCAGTGAATTCATAACCATTTCATGTAGGAACTTTCTGTGAGGGAGCTTTTAGAGGGGGACGTCTGGTTCCTATCACCACCACTGTGAACAGTTCTGACTCGGTAAGTTTATCTAGAACAGAGCGTTTCACACCAAACCGCTCTGAATGACTCTGTTCACATCACGGTGGTTGAATTACGCATGCATTCTGAAAAATCGGTGGAGTTCCCCTTTAAGTAGGAACTTCCGAGGAGGACTTGAAGGCAGCGTATTTACCCACCCCCCTCCCCCCACCTCCTCGCGCGCTTTCTCCACAAGGCAGTACACGCTAAATAGCGAGATAGAGAGGGCTCGTGAGGGGGAGCTGGACGTGGTGGCCATGCGCGCGCACAGCGAGAGCCCGTCGCTGGGCCTTTGGGAAGAAGCAGCTCCTTTTTGAGCAGCTCGCGCGTGCGTGCGTGTTTTTCGCTCCGCACGAGGAGGGAACCGTTCCGGAGGAGCCGCGCGAGCGAGCCGGACTCAAACTCAAACTCCAGCGCAGAGCAGCGGGGACGCGCACGCCGAGCGAGAGAGCCAGCCAGCCAGCCGGACTCCTCTCTCGTGCAACGAAGCGGATTCGCCTCGCGGGTTCGGACCGAGGTAAGAGTGCATTTCGCTGGGGCTCGAGTTGTTCGCCCTGGAGCGCGCGCGTTTGGCCTCGGCGAGCGTCGCGAGCGTGCAGAAAGATGGCGTCACCGCTCTTGTTGTGCCTGAGCGTGGTGGTGGTGGAAGAAGGAGCAGCAGCAGCAGGAGGAGGAGGAGGAGGAGGAGAAAGAGAAAGGCTCGCTCGCCTTCAGGGTGTCTCGGTGTCGGTTCTGGTGAGGTTCGGGCGGCAGATCGCGCTCGGCGGCCCCGTGCGTCTCTGCGCCGGCCTGCAGCCGCGAGGGAGACGCGCAAAGCCGGAAGGGTCACCAGCGCTGTGCGCCAAAGCTGCTACTGCTTGGAAAAGGTGGCACCGAATCGCGCAGCGCAGCGCTTTGTGTGCGTGGCTGCGTCCAGAACCGCACACACTCTACACACCCCGCGCGTGTCTGAGGGTGTTGGGCTCCTCAGTGTGCGGTTCTGGATGCACCGTCTGTGTGCGCGGAACGAGGCTCGCATTCGAGGCTGTGGCGCCGTGTCGTCTTTTTCTTTTCCCGGCCTGCGTGCGCGGTCTGTGCGCAGCCTGGCGGAGCAGGGAGAGAGGGAGGAGGAGGAGGAGGAGGAGGGCGCTGCTGCTATTCTGTTTCTTTTACGCTTTGAAAGGTGCGCTTTGTTTTGTACTCGGCGTTTTCTTTGATCGACTTAAGCCGGACCCTTTTGTGGCTCCAAACGGCCTGACAGTGTAACCGATTTTGGGGAGGGGGGTGATTTGCATCGCCCTCCGAGCCTGGAGAATGGAGACGCCTCTGCGCTCACGTTGTTTTGCACGCCGCGAGAGTGAGCGTGAACGGAGCTCCCAGGCTCGTGAGGCTGCGCGCGGTGTCCCCTGCCCGCGAGACGGCTCGTGTGGACTTGTTTGGGAGCACGCATCACCGAGATATTTGGATTTGGAGGGGCTTCTTGGGCCACTGGTTCCTGCGTCCTGCGCTACAGTGCGCCCTGGACGCTACACTCTTAAAGAATGTGGTTCTCCAAGGGTTCTTTAGTAAAGGGAGGGGTTCTGTTTGGAACCATGAACACTAAGGCGTAAAGGGTTCTCTGCATGGTGAAATGGTTCTTCGGATTTGATGGAGAACGATTCTTTTTGGCACCAAAAAGGGTTCTTCTGTTATGTTGTCAAGCTTGTAAACAAACAGCAGAACCCCTTTTGGTGCTATGTAGAACCATTCTCCACCAGTCTGAAGAGTTGTTTCACCATGAAAATAAACATCTAAGCCTTTGAGTGTCCATGGATGTGTATAGAAACATTGCCTTTACTGAAGAACCCTTGAAGAACCATCTTATTAAAGAGTGTATAAACGAGATTCACCGCGTTCTGAAGTTCTTGCATCTCTTCTTTTCCGCCGTGTGTCTTTCTTACATGAAGTTACAGCGCTGTTGGACTGTAAACAACAATAACTCAGTGTGTGAGATGTAAACAGAGAGATTCAGAGTGGTTTGGTGTGAAATGGTTCAGATGTCTTTACAGTGGTGGTGATAGGAACCAGGGGTCGCCATGACTACAACACAAATATAGACATTTTGTTTACTATCCAGAACCACCAGTGAACCTACACGAGTCTTCTGAGTTTATATGGAATGTTGATGATGGAAAATAGTGGAAAATCTGAAATAGTAAGTTTTCTTTGGGGACTATTTTGCCTCACAGCGCCCTGCATGTATCCCTCCACCATGAATGGAGTTTAAGTTCTCTAAACTATCATAAAACAGTGTCTCAGTCATCAGGCAGTGAATTCATAACCATTTCATGTAGGAACTTTCTGTGAGGGAGCTTTTAGAGGTGGACGTCTGGTTCCTATCACCACCACTGTGAACAGTTCTGACTCGGTAAGTTTATCTAGAACAGTGTTTCACACCAAACCACTCTGAACGGCTCTGTTTACATCTTAACCATCTAATTATGCAGGAAGTTTGGAAATTCGGTGGAGTTCCCCTTTAACGCGTGGTACCACGTATGAACAGATACCCAGTGAGCGTGTGGCCGGTTAGTTGGTCATGCACGGTGTTGTGCTGTTTGAGACGGACATTAGGCGCGTGCGGAACGAAGGCGAGTCTCGTTTCCCGTCCGTTGCGCGAGGAAGTCGCTCACGTGACTCTGATGCATTTGTTGACATGAATATACGGCACGTGGGGCTACGTTTCGCGCCTGTATCACGGCCACGGCGTCTTGTTTTTGTCGAGGTCTGGCTGTTCAGACGAGGCTGAAGTCAGCTAATTCAGCTTCTGGATCGAATTCAACCGTTCCACCTTAAATCGTGCAGCAGTTACATGTAACGTAATTTAAGGTGTATGTGGTTTAAGGTGGAACGGGAATCGATCCAGAAGCGGGCGGATACCTTAACATTCAGCCATTCATACAGTCCGTGTTTGTCTGAGCTGCCTGCTGCTTCCCTTCGGCGGTCACGTGACACCAGTGACGTCACGGGCGGCCTAATGAACGTCGTCATGAAGCGCGTTTATTTGACAGTTGAAATAACTACACTTTAAAAAAGACGGTTCTCCAAAGGTTCTTTACCGTTTTTTTTGCTTGGTGAGATGGTTCTTCAGATTGATGGAGAATTTGCTGTATATGGTTCTATATGGAACCTCTGAAAATTGTTCTTTGTGGCACCAGAAAGGGTTCTGCTAAACAACAGAGTACTACTGTTCTCCATCAACCTGTAGAACCATTTCACCATACAAAGAACCATTTAAGCGTGCAGATATGTCTGAGTGTTCATTTTTCTATATAGAACCATTGACTTTGCTGAAGAACCCTCTTTTTTAACAGTGTACCGTTTCATCATGGACCGCTGTAGACTGAACAGCATTTTCTCATGTTATCTGGTACCCATTTGTTCTAAGTTTCAGTTTCTGAAGTGCATGTTCTAGATAACAAGTAAATGATGGTACAGCAGTGTAATGGCACTTGGAGTAGTACACGCTTAAAGATAGGGGCAAAAGATTTTGCGTGGTGAAATGGTTCTTCAGACTGATGGAGAACGTGCTGTATATGGTTCTATATAACACCAAGAAAGTTTTCTTTCATAGTTACAAGCTTGACATTGTAGCAATAGAAGAACCCTTTTTGGTGCTATATAGACCTTTTTTTAAAAGGTGCTACATAGAACCATATGCAAAACATTCTTCATCAATCTGACGACCCGTTTCACTGAGCAAAAACCATTTAAGCATGGAATGGTTCTATATAGAACCGCTGTTTTTATTAAAGAACACTTGGAGAACCACCCTTGAGTGTGTAGAGCTGTGTGATATGAAGATGTTTATTGTTATTGTGGTGAATCACATCACAGTGTCCTTATCTGAGTATATTGTAGATACCGTCAGTACTTAAAGAACTGAACTACTGCATTATTGATTACAGAGAGCCTAATCAATCATGTTTAATTGAGTTGTAATGCGGAGCTGCGTGTGCAGTGAATATCACTGTAGTTTTGATTGTGTGTGTGTGTGTGTGTGTGTGTGTGTGTATATACATATAATCATATAAATATAATATATGTAATTTATATATATTTATATTTAAATATATATTATATATAATATTGATTATATTTAAATATATATATATAATCATGTAAACTTCTTGAAGTATCATGATTTTACTTTTTTGCCATATCGCACCTCTAAGTACTGCAAAGGTTCTTGAGTTAAGAAAATGGTTCTACATAGGACCATGAACACTCAAAGAGTGCATGATTAAAGGGTTCATTGCATCGTGAAAGTGTTCTTCTGTTAATAGAGAATGTGTTGTAAACGGTTCTTTGAATGTGAGAATGTGTTGTATATGACCTTTTTTGAAAAGGGTTCTATATAGCACTAAAAAGGGTTCTTCTATTCTAACAAGCTTGACATCGGAATCATATACAACACATTCTCCAACAATCTGAAGAACTTTTGCGATGCAAAGATCCCTTAATCATGCAGAGGGTTGTGTGAGTGTTGATGGTTCTTTATAGAACCATATTCTTTACTAGAGAACTCTTGAAGAGTGTAGTAGTACAATTACGGTCCTTACCGAGTTCTCCGAGCTCTAGAGTTGGGGGCTCTAAGTGTCTTCAGCCGAGCTGATCATTTTAAAGTCAGTTTGCGGTTGTGTGGCTCTCACACGTTCTACTGGAGGAACGCAAAGACAGCTGAAAAACGTTCCCGTGGTTCAGCTGAACTGATAAATCCTGTCGTTTATATGTTTTGGTTCTCTGCAGTGTCCTCTTCCAGCTCTGCTGTCCTGAGGAACCGGCTTGGAGCTCCTTAGGTTCAGGTTGTGTCTTAAGTAAATAGAGTCGTGCAGAAATGATTGTGGGGCGTGAGTGCCTGCGTGTCTGCAGTGCAGTAGTGGGTGATTTAGCGGCTCATCCTCTTTTAAAGGTGTTAGTTTTGTCGTTGTTGTTATGTAAATAAACGCAGATAACGGGACATAAACAGCGCAGAACGCGCCGACTCACCTCCCGTGTGCTGAGCTGCAGTCTGAGGTCAGTTAGTCCGGTTTATTATTAAAGGAGTGACATCAGACTGTAATGAGTTAATTAGGCTTCTAACGGTCACTGACGTTCATGGTTCTGTGATGCGGTTCTAACAGTAGTTGCTGGTTTTCACTGGTAACAGTGACTGATTCTCACAGATCAGTTTCTCAGTGATGCTGATTGGCCTCGAACAGTCATCAGTTTTCATTGGTTAATTTAAATACTTCTATCCAATCCCAGACTGTTTTCCCCTTTCTTTTATTTAAATATTTTATTTGTCCCAGGTGGTTGCTAAATTGTTGCTAGATGGTTGCTATGCTATCCCAGGTGGTTGCTAAGGTGTTGCTAGGTGGTTGCTAAGGTGTTGCTAGGTGGTTGCTATGCTATCCCAGGTGGTTGCTTTGGTGTTGCAGGGTGGTTGCTATGCTATCCCAGGTGGTCGCTAAGGTGTTGCTAGGCAACTGCTATACTATCCCATGTGGATGCCAAGATGTTATGTGGTTGCTGTGCTATCCTAGGTGATTGCTTTGGTGTTGCTTGGTGGTTGCTATGCTTTTCCAGGTGGTTGCTTTGGTGTTACTAGGCAGCTGCTATACTATCTCAGGTGATTGCTAAGGAGTGTGTGGCGTGTGTGTGTGGCGTGTGTGTGTGTGGGGTGTATGCAGTGTTTGAAGATGAAAGAACAGTGTCCAAAAACTTTTGGCTACAGTGTGTTTACTGATTGTGGTGGAATAAAGTTAGAGGTACGAGGCTCATATAGTGTGAATAAGTTTCAGTCCCCTGAGCTCTTGTTTATGGAAAAAAATGTTTTGACAAACATTGAATGTAAATTGTGAGTCAAATTGGTTAAAAGATCTCAGGCGTAAATCTTGGATATTTATGTTCCAGCGGAGTTTGGGGGTTCTAAGTCGAAAGGTGTGAAAGAAGATAGTTTAAATATGTATTGTAGTGTGAATAGAATACTAGTGACTAGAATAGAGGTAATACAATATAATCTGAAAATACCTGTTACTCTTTACACTGTGTGTAAAATTCATGATGAATGGACCAAAAGAAACGACCCAGATTTACTTGGAAAGACGTTTGGTTCCATTGACTTACATTAGAAGTAAAGTAGGTTTTTTCCTTCTACTGTAAATTTACCATTTTGGAGATACGAGGTTCTTTTTCTACAGCGGCGATATGTGTGTGTGTATATAGCTACAGATAACTGTTAAACCTCTTTAAATGACCTCATAAGGTGGGTCTTTGAACCCTACCAGTTTGCTCGATCTTGACAAAGATCTTTTCTTTGGCTGTAAGTTCATTAAATTTTGTGATCCGTTTCTGAGCTGCTGAGTGTCTATAGTGTCTATAGTGTCTATAGTGTGTATAGTGTCTATAGTGTCTATAGTGTGTATAGTGTCTATAGTGTTTATAGTGTGTATAGTGTCTATGCTGGTATTTGATGTGAGTGGTGTGGTAGAATTGTGGTGTAACTGCTGTCCCATAGTGTGTTTATTGGGGGAGGGGTGGGCATACACGTTATATTGCAGTGCATGCTGGGGATTGTAGTGCTGCACATTGGGAAACAGGCTAATATTTATGTAATATTAAAATAACTGTAAGGACTGTGTTTGGCCAGCGGGCCCTGTAATTGACACATGAGATCTAAACCAAAACATGTAACCACCTTAATTTCCCAGAACAGAGGCACTCTGAGTGAAGGTTTTGCATAAATCATGACAAAGTAGATTTAATGTAATTAATAGACCCTCATGCTTTCCATATATGCAGGTTTGCATGACTATGACCACACCGTGATGTTAAAAGGAAAGCTAGAACTGACTGAGAACCCCACTACCCCCTACACTAAATGGTCCCAGAAGGGTGAATGTTGTGATGTTGTGTACTTTCCAAAGTGGCCACAAGGTGCTGTGCATTAAAGACCATTTATCTAAAAGTAGCTACATTTCTCAGAAAGTTCAAGAAAATGGTTCAAGCTGCTTATTCAGCCATTCAGGGTGTTCACCTGTGAGCTTGGCCTGGTGTGGTTATTATTTGAAAAATATTAAAGGGGGATTCCACCAATTTTTCAAACTTCCCCCATAATTGAGTGTGAGGTGTAGACAGAGTGATTCAGAGTGGTTTGGTGTGAAATGGTTCAGATGTCTTTACAGTGGTGGTGATAGGAACCAGGGGTCGCCATGACTACAACACAAATATAGACATTTTATTTACTCTCCAGAGCCCTCATGCTATAACTTTCGGTGAGGGAGCTTTAAGAGGTGGATGTCTGGTTCCTATCAGCACCACTGTGAACAGTTCTGACTTGATAAGTTTCTCTAGAACGGAGCGTTTCACACCAAACCACTCTGAACGACTCTGTTAGCATCTTAACTGCTTAATTATGCAGAAATTTAGAAAAAATGGTGGAATTCCCCTTTTAAGGATAATTCATTTTAGCAGTTGTGTAAAAGAGCAATAAGAACACTTGGGATTGATTTATGTTTGTTTTTGTATGTTCTCTAGCACTTCAGTTGAAGCTGTGCTTTTGTCTCCATCTAGTGTTCAGTTAGTGCTGGTGCTGAGAGCAGAGAAGAACCCTGTACTGATTTTCTTTATTTTTTAAAGGCTGCTGCATGAAGTATCCACCGTGTTTGGTCCATGAACTCATGCCAAATTAGTGTTTTTATTTGTTTTGTTTAAAGTCAGCAAACAAGAAGGTGCTATAGTGCACTCGTACAGAATTAGTCTAGAAGTTCTCCTTATCTAGAACGGTTAAGTCTTGCACTGCAGTGATAATAAGTGTTAAAAGAGAATCACTGTACTTTTACTTTCTGAAGCAGGAGATCTAATTGGGTGGTTTGGATGATGGTCCTGGTGAAGGCCCCCCCCACCCACTGAGCTCATTAGAATCACACTGCCGATTGCCGTTTCATTTGAATAACAGTGTCCCAGTCAGTGGTGTGAATGGGTTTTGGTTTGATGCTCTCTTTTCTTCTCTTTGTCTGTTTGTCTTTCTGTCTGTCTGATAGTCACACTGGTGATTACCTAACAGCTGATGTTGCTTGTTTTCTCTCTTCAGTGAGGAGAGAAGACAGGAAAAGAGAAGGACAGAGAAAAGAACAGGCAGGCAGGCATTTAAAAATAGGGGTGGGAATCACTAAAGGCCCCACGGTACGATATTATCACGATACTTAACTCAAGATATCACCGCTCTCGGGACAAAACCTCAGATCTTTTTAAGTGATTTTGGGTCGTTTCTTTTGGTCCATTCATCATGAAATTAACACACAATGTAAAGGACAAAAAGCATTTTCACATTATGTCAAAAACAGAGAAACGACAAAAATGGAGATACGACGTTTTGTTCCGACAGCAGCGAAATGATGTTGTGATTTTAAACATTGTGATGTGTGAATTTTGCAGTAACATTGCAGTTTATTACCTTTTTCAATTGCAAATACAACCACCAGTTTCTGGTGAAGGTGAAGTGGTTGCTATGTTATAAGAGATGGTTGCTAAGGTGTTGCTAGGAGTTTGCTACAGTATAAGAGTTGGTTGCTATGGTACAAGAGTTAGTTGCTAAGGTGTTGCTAGGAGGTTGGTACGGTATAAGAGTTGGTTACTAAGGTGCTTTTAGGCAGTTGCTATGGCATAAGAGTTGGTTGCTAAGGTGTTGCTAGGAGGTTGCTATGGTATAAGACTTGGTTACTAAGGTGTTACTAGGAGGTTGCTATAGTATAAGAGTTGGTTGCTATGGTATAAGAGTTGGTTGCTAAGGTGCTTTTAGGCAGTTGCTATGGTATAAGAGTTGGTTGCTAAGGTGTCACTAGGAGGTTGCTATGGTAGGACAGGGGTGTCCAGTCTTATCCACAAAGGGCTGGAACTCACCTGATTCCACTTGTTTAGTCAGTTGCTCAGCCTTTCACCAGCGGATCGTGTGCAGTCCTGCTTTGTTGGAATGAAAACCTGCAGCCACTGTGGCTGAGAGTGGACACCCCTGGTGTACGGGATGTTTACTGAGTGGTTCTTAGGGGGTTCTCAGTTGGTTGCGAGGTGTAATTGAAAATGAGGAGCGAGGGATGAAAAAACGACACAGAGGAGTGCGGGTCAGTACGGCTGTGGATTAGAGCTCAGGGATCTGCCTTGAGCGAGGACATGCAGTTTGGTGGCTGTCAGTCCAAGGACATAATAGGAATTCATTAGGAGAGAAAATGAATGGGAGTCTATGGGAGGAACGAGGGATAAAAGACAAACACATGAGTGCGAGTCAGAACAACATTGAATTGGTGCTCGGGGGCCTGTCCTGAGATAGTGTATGTGAAGCTGTGTTTGTTTTTCAGTGAGCAGAAATACAGTGGAGTAGTGCCACTTTTGCACCCCGTTCATTTCCTTCATTCATAAAGGAAAAATTTGTACTTTAACGAAGATGAAAACCGAGGGTCTGATAAACGCTGTATACGCTGTACCTGTAAGACCAGTTCATTAGGTCAGTCTGTTTCTCTGTGACTTTATTAAACATGTTTGGTTGTTAGTTTGGGTTTGCAGTGTATTGATCCAGTTTTTTGCTCATTTCAGAGTCCTACCGTGGTGGTGATGGAGATGGAGGGTCTTTCAGCAGAAGCGCAGTGGACCCCTCTCAATGAGAAGTCCTGTCAGACAGACGATCTCTGCCATGAGGCCACTGTACCTGGGCCGGACCAGGCCAGCAAGACGCCAGGTAAGCTGGTGGACGTTGGAATTTACACAACTGAAGAACTTTTGGTGGTAAAAACAGAAAAACATAGTATCAAGTATAAGAGTTGGTTGCTAAGGTGTTGCTAGGAGGTTGCTATGGTGTAAGAGTTGGTTGCTAAGGTGTTGCTAGGAGGTTGCTATGGTGTAAGTGTTGGTTGCTAAGGTGTCGCTAGGAGGTTGCTATGGTGTAAGAGTTGGTTGCTAAGGTGTTGCTAGGAGGTTGCTATGGTATAAGAGTTGGTTGCTATGGTATAAGAGTTGGTTGCTAAGGTGTCGCTAGGAGGTTGCTATGGTAGGACAGGGGTGTTTAGTCTTATCCACAAAGGATTTGAGTGTCCAGACTGAGACACATCTGTAAAAATCTGATTGGAGTCGCATTTCAAACTACCTCCAAATGTGGTTTTGATCTGATTTGCAAAAAATAGATTTCAGGTGTTTTTTTTGCTGTCCAGACTATCAAAAATCAATCTGAATACAATCTGGATACAACAGAGATCAGATTTGTGTTGACAGTCTGAACAAGACCTTTGACTGGTTAGATGTGTTTGTGTTTACACTGTCTATCTGGGGCTTTAAACGCATTTCACTGCATCACTGTTATCTCTAAGCACACGTCAGCTTGTGGGGGTCAAAAGGGATTACAGGACATTCCTTTGCTAGCTTGTATTGTTCCCTACACTGCAGGAGTCACGGGGAGTTCATGACCCTTACAGAGGGTAGTTTTCACCCCTCAGCCTACCTACATCTGTTTCCATTGAGAATGCTGATACTTAAACACCATGGCTGTGTGATGAGAGCGTTTAGTTCTCCTAGTTAAGGTCCTGATAGGTGGGACGGGGGGCAGAGTGAGCCTCACTGACTAACAGGGTATTTAAGACATTTATGTTAAGGCTGGGCAGTGTGGCAGTATATATCGTTATCGTGCCAAATTATGTCACAGTGCAGTACAATATGCTTTTCTGAACATAGCGTGTATGTAGACACTGACTAGCTGCATGTTTCATTATAAAGAGAGAAAAATTAGTCCCTTTAACTGGATTTAGTGCCAAATACTTAACAGAAAAATCAGTTGCTGATTTTGTTTTTGTTTTTTTTTTAAATGTAGCACTGCTGGCTCTTTTTTCTCCATTCTAACTTATTAGCTGTCTGGAAATCTAAATTTCTCAACATGATGAGAAATTCAACTACAAAACACTGTGAGACCTTAAAACGTCCCCATAACTCAGCTTTAATGGAGATTCAGCTCAAATCAGCTGCAGTAAAAGGGGAAACACGCAGCACACAGGCGGCTCAGGCTCTACTGTTTTTCTGCTGGCCAGTGAAGTTGTGAAGCTCGCTACTGGACGGCCCACAAAATAAGAGTCCTTCAAAATAAGAGTACTGGATCAACTAAGAACACAGTGTTTAACTACACTCAACCAAAAGGAAGAACGATATTTTAAACTAAATACACCCGGGCGTGTCTGACGCCAAAACATTTAATAACTAAACAAAAAATAAAATGAAACAAGAATACGTATTTGTTCTTGCATGCTTATATAAAAATAAATATATGTGTATTTGGGTTTGTAGCCTTTATAGAAAAAGCTGTTGAGGTAATGCTGACTGTTTCTCAGCCCAGAATCTGCAGTTCTGATGTCAGTAGCTGTTAGTGTTTAATTTCTATTTATTTTGCAGAATAGTTAATGGTGCCTTTGTAATTTTGTATTTTCATTGTGATTTCTGACAGCTTAATGAACATCGCATTTTATGTCAATGACCTGCAGCCCTAACACACGTTCATTTTCAAAACTGTGTTTTTTTTGCTCTGGAAAAGTCAGTGTGAATAGGCCTTAACTGGCACCTGGCAGAGCGGTGGCCTTCAGTTCTTGTATTGCTAAGTCATTTAAGTCACCCTTTTGGAGATTTGCACAGCTTTCCTCCAGGAAATACCCTCACACGGTCATAAAGTGCCTCCCCTATGAAGTGACTTAGAGATGGGCGCTAAACAATCCCACAGGCCCCGCTGGCCTTGAGCGCGTCCGCCAGGCCATAAATCCCCCAGCATCTCTCGCATCAATCTTCCTGCTGTTTTTCCTGCTTTATCCACAGGTGTGTTCATCCGCTGTCTGTCCTCTTTCTCCACACTGCCTCAGCGCTCCTCTGCTGGGGCAGGCGGTGTCGTATTGTCTCAGGCTTGTGTTGGCTTCAGAACACTGTGTCGGTGTCAGGACCTTTTTAAGAGCTGTTCAGATTAATCATGTTTTCAGTGTTTCTTCCACAGAATGCAAAGCATTTTTTTAAATGATTTTCTCTTTGAAATCTAGTTTTAATCATCTTTTAATCATGTTTTTTCTCATTTGTAAAGCATTTTGAATGACAGCAGTGTATTTATAAATAAAATTGCCTATGTGGAAATGAAAAAAATCTGTTTTGAAATAGGAGTACATCTGTACCGATACTGGTCTTGGGCCAATACCGTGCTCATTTACTTGTATTCATAAAAAATCACCAGAACCAATGTTCTGATACCAGCTGTGATGTAAGCCTGTGACATGTGCTCACACAGAGAGGTGTTACTGACGGCGTCACAATCGGACACAAAGTCGTCGGTCACTTTAGACATTCCTCCATGGCAGATTCCCGCCAGGAATGCTCTGAGAGATTTTAGCCTGGTTATAAACGCAAGCAAACATAATCACAGCCGCTTCCCCAACACAGGTGGACACACACAGGCCAACAAAACAGAGGAGAAAAAGTTAACATTTCCTACCAAAGTCAGTCAGTGCAACTTTATTCTGGTTAGTCAAACAGAGTAGTGACATCAGCGCTGCTCAGTGTCTCAGCGTTTTGCTCAGTACTCGGTTATTCTGAGTGAATCAGCTTTATTGATAGCGGTCTGTAGACAGAGCGTCTGTAGAGGCTGCGTTTCCCGTAGCAGGTCAGTCAGACGGAGCGTTTCGTACAGTGTGAGTTTATAATTCGTAGCTTTGTCTGAACACGATGGTCTATTAAACGTACAGTGAGAGTCACCAAAGAACAAGATCTCTAACATCACACAGTGTCTGTCTGGCTTTAGAGGACATTCAGCTACGGCTCAACCAGCCAATCAAACGACTCCAACAGGACAGAAAACCGGAAGCGTGAGCTCCTCGGATGCGTCAGCCTCGGATGTGATTCCTGCTGTCGCTGTGCTGCTGCTGAAAGAGACAGATGAGGATCAAAACTATGAAACCTACTTTACTTACAGCTGTACAGAAGAGCTTTTCTGACGGGGAACTAAACCTCCACTGCAGCGCTGCTCGATCAGAGATCACTGATGTAGCATAGCGAGATAACACACTATTCAAAATTAGATTCAGTGATTGAATCTTACTGTTGAACTGTTGAGGTACTTTACACTCGTTTACACTAACAGGTACTTCATTCTAAGTAGGTTACTCAGTATGGTATCAGACTTAGTATCAGTGTGTACTAAAAATATACTCATACTCAGTCAAAAAAATGGTATTGGTGCATCCTCATCTTGAAGCATTCAGTTGGTGGTGTTATTGATTCTAAAACCCTCAGATGAGTTAGTATCGTAAATCACACCCTGTGTCTCCGAGCCAGACACTTCTGCGAATGCTAATCTAGAGCACTGCAAGCAGGCGTCATTAATAATGCAAACTTTAATACAGCCTTATTTGCAGAGTACAAGATGAACTCCTGAATGAATTGATCCAAAGGAGCCCAAAGAAAATAGTGCTTCTCTCAACCTGTCGAAAGATTAAGAGCGTGAGAGCAATCAAGAGCAGAAGAGAGTTCAGGGTCCAGGTGTACGAGGTAAATGTCTTGGGGTTTGATGGCCGTATTAGCCCAGTTCATTAGTCTTCCTTCTCTTGATGAATTCAGTCTGTAACAGCAAAAGAGGCTCAGGGACCAAATGTGTTTTTAATTTGCTTTCCTGCATTAGCCTTGAGCCAGGGGTCAGCAGCTTGTGTCTCTTTTACTGCCCTGTTGTGGCTCCACAGCTGAATCAGATTATTAGGTAAAAATAAAATAATCCTCCTTTACAGTAAAATAAAGCTCTGCTGATCGTTCAACACAGTTTAACAATAAATGGTCTTAAACTCTGGAGTTAATGTAGAACTGCTGATTCACCCTTTAACCCTGAAGATCAGCGCAGACTGCTGGTCACCATAGCAACACAGACAACAGTCTCGCCTAGCTAGTAGCTAACGACACGGCAAAGAGAGAGATTTAAGATGAACATCGATAATTTGGAGATGAATGGAGTTTGCATTTATCACTCCAGCTGGTTTCCTGATACGTTTAATCTGCAACAAGAAACTGAAACGCTAAAAAGTTGCGAAGCTGAAGTCAGTTTCTCATTCGCCAGCTCCTCGTTCGAATTTTCCCGTTCCACCTTAAATGGTGCAGCAGTAACATTCTGGTGCCTCAGGCACCATTTAAGGTGGAACAGGAAAATTTGAACAAGACACTGGCGACTTCAGAAATTTTCCTGCCAGAGATGTGAGAAAAGCGGCTATAGCTGAGCTAAAGCTTAAAGCAGAGTCTGTGTTTTTTATTTATATTATATTTTTTAGTCTACACTAGGACATCAGCACATACTGAGACATATTTACAGCCAAGATGGTAAAACATTACTTCAATAAAATGGACATAAAATGTTCCCAAAGTGGTTTGTTTTTTGTTCAAAAGACAAAATAGCTCTTCTTAACATTTGAGTTGAGTTGACAAACCAGACCCTGTAGTGCCACATATGAAATGGACACGTTGATCTGTTGACGAGCTGAAGGATGCAGAACTCCCCTTCATGTTCACACGGCATGCAGGAATTTGGATGCTACAGATTACACTTGTTTTTATGTGTATAACAAAAATTGCATGTGTAATCTATAGCATCCATGTGACGCGCACGCATGTGAAGGGGAGTCTGATTCTGACGGCAAGACGGAATTCGGCTCAACACAGGGGCTGGGATATTTGTTTCTTAAAATAAAAACATTTGATCACAAAAGAAGACGATTTAGAACCGTTCCTGTCTGTTAGTCGGCTGTTATTTATAGTTTATGCTCCGCTTGCTGCCAGAATATTGCCTAGTTTACTGCTGCTGAAATTTGCCCAGTTCTCAGTCTAAATTTGTGCTTGTGCAGATTTAGCCCTGTGAATGTGAAAGATCTGGTGCGCATGTGTCAAACGCAAGACCTGCAGGCCAGATCAGGCCCACGACACAGTCCTGTCCAGCCCGTAGAATTACTTACATTTTTAAATTATTATTATCCAGTTTCACAATGCAGTCATTGTGTGTGTGTGTGTGTGTGTGTGTGTGTGTGTGTGTGTGTGTGTACACTGATCAGTCATAACATTATGACCACCTCCTTGTTTCTACGCTCATTGTCCATTTTATCAGCTCCACTTACTATATAGGTGCACTTTGTAGTTCTACAGTTACAGACTGTAGTCCATCTGTTTCTCTGATACTTTGTTAGCCCCCTTTTACCCTGTTCTTCAGTGGTCACAGCAGTGCTGCTGGTGTTTTTAAAGACTGTGTCCACTCACTGTCCACTCTATTAGTCACTCCTACCTTGTCGGTCCACCTTGTAGATGTAAAGTCAAAAACGATAGCTCATCTGCTGCTGCTCAGTTTGTGTTGGTCATCCTCTACTCTTTCATCAATGGTCACAGGTCGCTGCCCACAGGACGCTGTTGGCTGGATGTTTTTGGTTGGTGGACTATTCTCAGTCCAGCAGCGACACTGAGGTGTTTAAAAACTCCGGCAGCACTGCTGTGTCTGATCCACTCAGACCAGCGCAACACACACTACCACACCACCACCACGTCAGTGTTACTGCAGTGCTGAGAATGACCCACCACCCAAATAGTACCTGCTCTGTGAGGGTCCATGGGGGTCCTGACCACTGAAGAACAGGGTAACAAAGTATCAGAGAAACAGATGGACTACAGTCTGTAACTGTAGAGCTACAGAGTGAAACTATACGGTCAATGGTGAGATTTTTCAATACAATCCTTTGTAGTGGTTGAGATTAACACCCCTGATCCAGTGGCATCTCTTGGTAAAGTCGGAACCTCGTGACCTTTTTAGAATAAAGAAAAGACAAATGGGACGTGACGGTTTGCACGCCTGCTCGTCCCCAGACAGCAGGTGTGAATACTCTGGAGGTGAATGAGAGACATTAGCTCAGCGCACTAGAGAGGAGCTGCACATCACAGAAGAAGTTCATGCACTTATTCACACGTATCATATACAGTCACACTCTCTCCTCCGTCAGCGTTCACCACACGTCTCCTAGAGCTGTGACCGTCTGCCTGGGCTCCGTATCTGCCTCTGATCACCGCGCTCCGCCGGACTTTGATGGCGCTGAACAGAGCGCGTCAAAAGAAATGAATCTGTTTGCGCTGAATGCATGGCATTCCTCCAGCTCCCTCTCCTTTCTCGCCGTCTTCTGTTTGATCAGATCAGTGGTATGTCTGCAGGTGGAGTAGGTTTTCTAGCGAGAGCGCAGTAGTCTCTGCTCAGCCCTAAGGCAAGGCAGGTTTATTTATATAGCACCTTTCATACACTGCGGTCATTCAAAGTGCTCAAAGATAAGTCGGCTTGAAAAAGCCAGCTTACTGTTTTTTGTAATCCTTCTTCTTCTTTTTCTTCGTGTTGTTGTTGTTGTTGTTGTTTTTTTTTTTTTATTGTTATTATTATTATTCTTATTATTATTATTATTATTATTATTATTATACACTCAAAAAATAATGTTTCTTGTCCCACGGTTTTCGAGCTAGAGCCACAAAACTTTGCATATATTTGACCTATACCTGATTAGGTTGCTATAAGTGATCCAACATACGGTTTTCGTATAATGATCATTCAGAGAAGATATTTTTTTCCATAGGGAATGAATGGTGGAATGGGACATTTCAAGTGTAACTGACACAAGTGATGTCACAATGCACACCTCTCACACAGACACTCATACAAAGTACACACAGACTCATGCTTAATGCACAGCACTATCAGCACAAACAGTGGATATAAGGTGGCAATGCATTTATGGTAGCGCTTAAGGTGGAAGTAAGTTTAAAGAGGCACTGCATTTAAGGTAGGACTGATTTTATGGTGGCAGCAGGTTTAAGGTAGCACTGAATTTAAAGTGGCAGTGAATGTAATGCAGCACTGAATTTAAGGAGGCAGTAAATTTAAGTTATGGTTATACTTAAGGTGGCCGTGTGGACGAGTTTCTCCAGCTCTGCTTTAGTCAGAACGTCTCTGATCTTGTTGATGTTTTTGATGTGATTAAAAAGCTGATTTAATAACTGCTTTGACACGACTGCTGAGATCAGAGCCCACACTGCAAAAAATGGTATCTTGTCAAGTAAAATTATCTTAAATATAGTCAATAAATCTAATATTTCTCCTGTTGGGATTGCTGTAAGCTTTAAGATTATTTTCCTTATTTCTAGACATTTTTACTTGTTTTAAGTAATTTTATTAAGTAAAATTATCTCACTATATTGGCAGATAATTTTGCTTGTTTTGAGAAATGAGCTCGAAACCAGCAAAATTATCAGCCAGTATAGTGAGAGAATTTTACTTAATAAAATTACTTAAAATAAGTGAGAAATGTCCAAAAATAAGCTAGATAATCTTTTAATAAGTGCGCAACCATGGATATATATCAACTAGATTTAAGTTCATTTCTCTTGACAGGATGCCATTTTTTGCAGTTCATTACTACACCAAGGTTGCAGACTAGATCTTCAGATTTTAGGGCTGTTGAATCTGGACAGGCAGCCACTCTCAGCCTTAAGGCAGCAGAGCTGCTCTGTTGGAGACCATTTGGTTTGATTAGCAACTCCATGTTCTTCCTCACGCCCTTGGTCATTGCTTCTGAAGACTAATCCTCGTCTAAAATGTTCTTTTGTGCAGAAATGCAGCGTGAAATCGTTAATATTGCGATTTCTCATTTTCCCATTCAGAATGCCCCAGTTTTAACGGTAATCTCAGCGCCCTGAAAAGTAACCACTCGTCTTATGGTTGGATATTTTCATTACTCTAAATTTCTCCCTCTCTTTTCTTGTTGCAGTCTATTCCGTTGAGCCTGGAGACCCTTCGCTGCTGCAGAGACCACTGGAGACATCAAAGTCTGGCATCCAGCAGATCATTGAATGTTTTCGTTCAGGTACCATACAGATCATTTTGGGAAATCTTTTTTAGGAAACCAGAAGCTTTGTGTGCCATGTGTTGGTCTCTCTGCGTGAAATCTTCAACTTGGTTGCTTATACTGCCCTCTTGTGTCATTCTACAGGTACTACACAGTTGAAACACATACTGCTGAAAGAGGTGGACACAATATTTGAGTGTAAGCTCTGTCGGAGCCTCTTCCGTGGCCTTCCTAACCTAATTACGCACAAAGAGTACTACTGCTTTCCCAGGCTGCCGGAACCAGATGGTCAGTGCTGAGTACAGCACTTTTTCATTATGTCTCTAAAAGCCATAGCCTTAGTGAAATAGTATTTACATTTTTTTGCCATCTGCTAACCCTGATAAAGATTGCACCATGTAATTGCAGTTGAACATGTATTATTCTGACCTATCTTGTCCTGTTGTTGTAGAGCACTTGGGAGATGGCAAACAGAGCCTTGCTATTAAAGAGCTACTGGAGGCCATTTACCCCCGGCCAGACAGACAGGACTATGTGGTGAGGCTGGAGCCCATAGAGGGCAATCAGAACGCTGTGTTCCAACATCTGATTAAAGAGGACGACCTTGAGTCTCCTTTCCCCTGCAATAGCTCCAACCACAGCATGGACAGCTGGAAACACCCCCAACTAGAGAGCCAAGAGCAAGAACAGGAGCACGACATGGACGGGGAGAGTGACGAAGGAGAAGCCGAGGGAGAGGAAAGTGAAGAAGAAGAAGAAGAAGAAGGAGGTGAGAAGCTTGTAAAGGAGCAGGCTGAAGGAGTAACATTGGAGGAGAACAAGGAGGAAGAAGAGGGCCGCAGCGAGGGCGTGGATGAGCAGGTGGTCAACAGCGGCGCGGACGATGTAACGATTACGTGCTGCCTCTGCGGCAAAGACTTCAATTCACGACGTAGCATCCGCCGCCACTGCCACAAGATGCACAAGCGACGCCTGGAGGAGCTCCGCAAGTTCACAGAGACTCGTACGGTGCCCATCAGTCTGTTCTCCGTGGTGAAGGACCGGCAGACGGGCCAGGTGCACGCGCCATCGCCCAATGGCAAGTGCTGCCCGGTCTGCTTCAAGACCTTTGCCACCAAAGCCAACGTTTGCCGCCACTTTGATGAGGTGCACCGTGGTCTCCGCCGCGACCTCATCACACCCGACATTGCCACCAAACCAGGCCAGCTAGAGGCTACGCCCCCTCCACACGTTCCTGTCTCACCTACCCCCAAGGTCCTCTCGCCCCTTCCTCAGTATAACCTGGCTTCCTGCAAGTGCCTCCTCTGCAAGAGGACTTACAGTACGCAAGCTCGGCTCAAGAGACACATGCGCTTCGTTCACAAGATCCTCACTTCCAAAAGCCCTTCAACCGACTTGTCAGACACCATGAAGTCCATTGCTAACGAGTGCCTCGACGTCAGCCCTTGCCCCTCCAACAACTTAGAACCGGCTGATCAGGAGTGCCTCAAGAGGCCTAGAGAGGAGGACGAAGACGGCCCCTTGTCACGCAAGCCCAGGCTCTCCATGGGCTTTGACTTCAGGCAGCTCTTTTGCAAGCTCTGCAAGAGGCAGTTCAGCTCCCGCCAGAACCTGACCAAACACATCGAGTTGCACACAGACAACGGCAGCGACATCTTCATCAAGTTCTACCGCTGCCCGCTGTGCCCCTACGAGTCTCGGCGCAAGAGAGACGTGCTGCGCCACATCACTGTGGTACACAAGAAGAACTCTGCCTACCTGGCCAAGATCCTGCCCAGCCTGGAGTCGCGGGCCGTGAAAAAGCCTGCCGAAGTGGTGCTCGGAGGCTCGGAAAAGCGCCGCCATGCGAAAGAGGAGGTCAACGGCCACAAACCCACTCTGTTACATGGCCCTCCGAAGGCTGAGTGCTTCCCGCCTTCACCCCTTGTCTCAGCCAAACAGGACCTCCCCCCTCCCTCACCGCCTGTTACGCGCAAACAAAGCCTTTTACCTCGGATTCCGAACTCCGTATCCACCAACTCTGAGGAGGTGGAGGACAGCACGGAAGTGCGGGTCACCAAAAACTTCTCTCTGCATGCGTGTGACATGTGCGGCCGAGCTTTTGCTAAGAAGGTCTACCTGGAGTCGCACAAGAGGAGCCACCGGAATGCAGCCAACAGTGACGGCAGGACGACGGGAGTGAACACGCGCTCCAAGTCCCTGCTCGGGTGAGTCTGTCAGTTCAGACAGCTGTATCTGAGGCAGTTTATCAAATGCTGATTAACTAGGCTTGTCAGAGGCATTAGATTTAAAATCAAAGCGCCAAAAAGAAACTGACCGATGTGTACCTGGTCCAGTCTACGTGATAAACCTCTCTTGGAAGCACTCAGGTGTTCAGGAGTCGCTAGCTGGCTCTTACAGAATACAGAAAGAGAAGTACACACACTAGAGCGGGCCACAGTTTCTTGGCAGAGCTCCTGGAAAATGAAATATGGATCCCTGGCGCAGGCCCTCGAAAATGAGGGCAGCTTCATTCTCACCTCAAGGTATAAGTGGTCCCTGGGGTTCAGCGCTGTCTGACCAAACAGGGAGAGAGACACTGGAGGGTCTTCTTTTGAGAAGCAGTTAAGATAGCTCATCCATGTCCTTGGACACGGCACGGTCCAGGCTAGCAGTGTTAGTCACGCTTCTCTGTCAGAGGACCGGGGAGACTTAGGAGACTCTCTGATCTCCAAATAAGGATGACGGAGTCGCTTTGGGTGTCTGTGTCGACTTTCTCCCCCCCGGTTCCTCATCCAGTTCTTTGGGTCCATGCTTATTGACTTCCATCTGTCGCTGTGACAGCCCTCTTTTAAATCATCACTCTTCCTCTGATCCCTCTAGATGTTGAGCCTGGTTTTTCTCTCCCAGAAGCAGCGTGTTACATCAGACAGGGAAAACAACTCAGACACTCGATTACCGCTTGGTCATGGGCTGCTTGCGGCCAAGGGTTCCCCAGCTACTGCCGCTAGCAAACAGATGAGGAGACACTGTGTTTAAACGAGGCTAATTGACTGTGCAACTCTGGCTCACAGGTGTTTTCTCTCTTTTTCTCTCTCTGGTTCTTTTCCTCTCAGATCCTTTTAGACGAGACTTCCGGCAGGACGGATGGGAAGCTAGAAGTACGTCAGTGACCGAAACCATGAACTGGACCATGGAAACGTGCTGCAGTGTAAATACTCGTCTGTACGTAGGAGAGGATTAATTTGTAGCTTTGGCAGTTAAAACTGTGCAGAGGAATGGAAGTTTACCTGCTTTAAGTGCATTTTGTTTTACTTTTGTGTGGCAAGCTTCCATACACACAAACAAATTTGTAAACTCCCTGCAACTCCACGGTGATCACAGAACAGTCTATGGTTATTTTGGAGGGTTTAACCACTAACCAACCAATTAGAGAGGACAAAGCAAAAAACAATCCGTTCTTGCCTGCGGGTTTCGATTGCTGCCGAATCCCAATCTCCAACATAAGTCTCCAGAATCCAGTTTTAGTGGATCATCCCCAGGAGAAGCTCACGAGAAGGATCTATCAGTAGTGCAGCTTGGTGATGCACCACATAGTGCTCATTGGTATTCAATGCAAATATATGGTGAATCTAAACTTGTTCTTTTTTACTACTAGGACTGATTTCTTTATCTTTCCTGAATCTGAAGTACAGGCGTTCTTTACGTTGAAGCAAATGTACAGCATTGGGAATATGAAATTATTATTATTATTATTATTATTATTGTTGTTGGTGTTATTATTACTATTATTTTTTTTCTAAATCTAAATGTTTGAGGCCTGCATAACACGACTTTCTGAATAATACCAGATGCCTTGTTCAGTCCAACCTGAAAAAGAGCTATCATTTTACATGCGTCATCACATATTATGAGTTATATATCGCTGCTGTCGGAGCAAAACCTTTTATCTCCATTTTTGCCGTTTTTCAGTTTGTGATATAATTTAAAATTGCCTGTTGTTCTTTATATTGTGTGTAAATTTCATGATGAATGGACCAAAAGAAACAATCCAAAATGACTTGGAAAAGCGTCTGGTTCCATTGACTTACATTAAAAGCAAAGTGTTTTTTCCTTCTCCTGTAAAATGATCATTTTGGAGATACGAGGTTTTGTTCCGACAGCAGTGATATATTTTTTAAAATCGGTACGTTTCTACAAGATGCCTCGTCTGCGCAGCTGTGCTCAAGCCATGATTCAGTTCAGAAAGAACTGCAGGTTCCTTAGGCGTTCCCAAACTTTGTTTTGTTTAACAGTTAACTCGATAGACGATGGTAGGGTTCTACTTTACGTACAGCCGAAATGAATGTATCTGTTTATGAAGTTTGCTTTTCCCAACAATAAAAGAGAGATTGGAATATCTGAGTTTGTTTGTCTTCTCTAATCATGAACATCCACAGGACACGATCACACTAGTGTCGTTTGTCATGTTGAAGAACCGTCTTTTGTAGTGCATCCAGTGAAACCTCCTGTCTGTATCTGACTTCAGATCTAGAACCAGATCTGGCAGGAATGGTGAGATTGATTTCCTCCTGTGTGCAGTATAAACAGCGTTAGCAGACTGCAGTGCTGCTTCTTATGATAGTGTGCGCACTTAAAGATGGTTCTTTAGCACTATTTCGTGCTTAAATGTTTCTTTGCGTGGTGTACTGGTTCTTCAGATTGATGGAGTTTCGTATAGCACCAATAAGGGTTCTTCTATTGTTACAAACTTGATATAACATTTGCAGCACCCTTTTTGCTTAAATAGGTCTTCGCATGAGGAAATGGTTACAGAACCACATACAACACATTCTCCATCAATCTGAAGAACCATTTCACCATGTGAAGAACCACTTAAGCATTCAGATGGTTCTTGGAGTATTCATTGTTTATAGAACCGTTGCCTTTACTAAAGAACTCAATTCTTGTTTTAGGAGTGCAGTTTCATCATGGACCACTGTAGCCTGATTCGACTTGGTTTCAGTTTCTGAAGTGCATGTTCTAGATAACAGGTAAAGGATTCAGTTCCGTGTAGTGGCACTTGGAGTAGTGGTACACTCTAAGATATTCTTCTAGGGTTCTTAAGTAAAGACAAACCATGAGTTCTAGAACTATTTGATGGTGAAATGGTTCTTCAGATTGATGGAGAATGATTCTGTATAGCACCAAAAAGGGTTCTTCTATTGTGATAAGCTTGACATCGTACACATTGGCAGAACCCTTTTTGCCTAAATGGTTCTCTGCATGGTGTAACGGTTCTTCAGATTGACGGAGAATGTGTTGTAAATGGTGTTTACATTTTTGAGAGTAGTTCTATATAGCACCGAAAGGAGTTCTGCTGTTACAAGCTTGACACCATAACAATAGAAGAACCTTTTTCTGGTGCTATGTAGAATCATTTTCAAAAAGGTGCTATATAGAACCATGCACAACACGTTCTCCATCAACCTGAAGAACCATTTCACTATGCAAAGGGTTCTTTGTTTATGGTTCTGTATAGCGCTGTTATCTACTAAAGAACCCTTGAAGAACCATCTTTTGTAAGAGTGTAGAATCGAGGAAATGTGAGCTAGTTTTTAAAAAAATGAGTGTGAATGAAATGACTGGACAGGGTGTTTACAGTCCTGCAGCTTCCACAGATCATTTTTTCCTTCTTATGATCGGAGCATTTGATTTATTGATTGCTATTAGGATGATAAATCGATCAGGCGTAACATCCTGACCACCTCCTTGTTTCTACGCTCATTGTCCACTTTATCAGCTCCACTTACTATATAGGTGCACTTTGTAGTTCTACAGTTACAGACTGTAGTCCATCTGTTTCTCTGATACTTTGTTACCCTGTTCTTCAGTGGTCAGGACCCCCATGGACCCTAACAGAGCAGGTACTATTTGGGTGGTGGGTCATTCTCAGCACTACAGTAACACTGACGTGGTGGTGGTGTGTTAGTGTGTGTTGCGCTGGTCTGAGTGGATCAGACACAGCAGTGCTGCTGGAGTTTTTAAACCCCTCAGTGTCACTGCTGGACTGAGAATAGTCCACCAACCAAAAATATCCAGCCAACAGCGTCCTGTGGGCAGCATCCTGTGACCACTGATGAAGGACTAGAGGATGACCAACACAAACCGTGCAGCAGCAGATGAGCCATCGTCTCTGACTTTACATTTACAAGGTGGACCAACAAGGTAGGAGTGTCTAATAGAGTGGACAGTGAGTGGACACAGTGTTTAAAAACTCCAGCAGCACTGCTGTGTCTGATCCACTCAGACCAGCACAACACACACTAACACACCACCACCACATCAGAGTTACTGCAGTGCTGAGAATGACCCACCACCCAAATAGTGCCTGCTCTGTGAGGGTCCATGGGGGTCCTGACCACTGAAGAACAGGGTAAAAGGGGGCTAACAAAGTATCAGAGAAACAGATGGACTACAGTCTGTAACTGTAGAACTACAAAGTGCACCTATATAGTAAGTGGAGCTGATAAAATGGACAATGAGCGTAGAAACTAGGAGGTGGTCAGAATGTTATGGTAAAAAATGTTATAAAGTAAAAAAAAAAGATTCTAAAATAAATGATCTACTCCAGCTTTACCTGCTGTAACAGTTAACAGTGCTCTTCATCTCTTTGGTGATGTTTAGTTGAAAGGACATCAGAGTAAATGTGAGTCATTCACTGAGTTGAGTTTTGAAAAATCTCTAAAAAGAACTCTTTACAGTGGTGGTGATAGGAACCAGGGGTCGCCATGACTACAACACAAATATAGACATTTTATTTACTATCCAGAACCACCAGTGAACCTACACGAGTCTTCTGAGTTTATATGAATGTTGATGATGGAAAATAGTGGAAAATCTGAAATAAGTTTTCTTTGGGGACTATTTTGCCTCACAGTGCCCTGCATGTATCCCTCCACCATGAATGGAGTTTAAGTTCTCTAAACTATCATAAAACAGTGTCTCAGTCATCAGGCAGTGAATTCATAACCATTTACTGTAGGAACTTTCTGTGAGGGAGCTTTTAGAGGGGGACGTCTGGTTCCTATCACCACCACCGTGAACAGTTCTGACTCTGTTTACATCTAAACCGTTGACTGATAGGGTAAAGTCTCTGTCCTCCTCCTCGTCGCCGCTAGAGGGCAGTAATGCTCCACGCTGAGCTCCTCATTCTACTCTAACGCCTCCTCTATAAGAGCTGTATGTTTCACTACAGCGTGTTTTGCTGTTTTGTTTTTTTCTTGTATTGCACGCGCACACACGGTTGCCTCCGGGTCACGCGGGGCGGCGGGATCCCAAACTGTATTTTGGGCGGTTTTGGGAAAACGTTGAATTTGGATATGAACGCATACCGCGCGCGTTTAATGTACTAAATTTAATGTACATTTTAAAGGAATCTGACTTTTGTCGACGGGACTCCAGAGCTCCACACACGTCAAGCAGTGACGTCAGAGCGCCCCAGCAGCAGGTGAGCGCGCGGCCGAGCGCTCCGTGTGTACGAGGTTAAGTGTAATTATTTAATTAACTTAATTGACGCGCTTCGACAACAAACACGCTCCTGTTAGAGCAGAGCGAGGAATACGGGGGGGGAGTGAGTGAGAAAGAGTCGGAAAGAGAGAGAGAGGAAGAGGAGCGGGGGGGTGAGAGAGGAAGAGGAGCGGGGGGGTGAGAGAGGAAGAGGAGCGGCGGGGGGTGGGAGAGAGAGAGGAAGAAGAGCAAAGGGGCTGAGTGAGAGAGAGAGGGGGGGAAGAGGAGCGGGGGGGTGAGAGAGAGAGGAAGAGGAGCAGGGGTGAGAGAGAAAGAAAGAGGAAGAAGAGCGGAGGGTGCGAGAAAGAGGAAGAGGAGCGGGGGGTGAGAGAGAGAGGAAGAGGAGCGGGGGGGGTGAGAGAGAGAGGAAGAGGAGCGAGGGGGTGAGAGAGAGAGAGAGAGGAAGAAGAGCAGGGGTGTGAGTGAAAGAGAGAGAGGAAGAGGAGCGGGGGTGAGAGAAAGAGAGAGGAAGAGGAGCGGGGGGTGAGTGAGAGAGAGAGAGAGAGGAAGAGGAGCAGGGGGTGAGAGAGAGAGAGAGGGGAAGAGGAGCGGGGGGTGAGTGAGAGAGAGAGGAAGAAGAGCAGGGGGGTGAGTGAGAGAGAGAGAGAGAGAGAGAGAGAGGAAGAGGAGCGGGGGGGGTGAGAGAGAGAGAGAGAGGAAGAGGAGCGGGGGGTGAGTGAGAGAGAGAGAGAGGAAGAGGAGCAGGGGGTGAGAGAGAGAGAGAGAGAGGAAGAAGAGCGAGCGAGCGAGCGAGTGAGTGAGTGAGTCAGAGGGAGAGAGAGAGAGGGAGAGAGAGGGAGAGGACGAGAAGACCAATCACAGACGCCGAGAGTATTTTAGTGATTCGTCTCGCGGGCGCGCGCGCTGTTCATTTCAGCACCCGGGCGCGTGTCTGGCCGCGAGCGTCGTCTGAGAGACCGAAGGGGAGGTAGGGCTGATTTTAAACATTAATTCCTCCTTCTTTTTCACTCATATTAGACTCGTGCGTGCATTATTGAGCAAAGGTGGGCTTCTCCAGCACATGCGAGCCCTAGCTGCATGCGTGAGCGCGAGCTCTGTGGATGTGCAGCGGTGCAAAAATGCGAAGGTCTGCGGTGAAGTTGCGCGAGTGCAAAGGAATGCAAGAGCGAGCAGCTGCATACAGTCCCTAACCCGTCTTCACAGCAGTTTGTTTGGGCGGTTAAATGTTTAGAGAGGGTTTTTATCTGATCTTAACATGATGTCTTATCATACAGACCCATATATGTGAAGTTCTCCAGCTTCTCTCCGTTCCACCTTAAATGGTGCGGCAGTTACATTCTGAGCCTGAGACGCCAGAACGTAACTGCCGCACCATTTAAGGTGGAACGGAGAGTTCCAACAAGAAGCTGGAGAATTGGGAGCCCAACTTCAGCCTGGTGTTAAACTGCTCCATTTGAAGCCCCCTCATGCCCACTGAGCCTAAACGGGGGGCTTCTGTGCAGAAGAAGGGCTGGGACCTCTTCCTTTTTTAGGATGCGAGGAGAGGAGGGATTGAGGAAAGCTATCAGTCTGTGCGGAGAGCAGAGGGATCCCCGGAGAGCAGTCCTGCTGGAGGAGACGGAATAGAATCTCCTGGGGAAGATGGCACAGCTTGACACGTAACTATACTCGCAAATGAAAAAGAAAAAAGATGAAGAAGGTGAAGAAGAAGAGTGCCAGAGGTGCCTAATAACCACCTTCGTCTTTCTGTCGCTGGTAACGATCGAGGAGCTTAAATTCTGTGACTGCCCATCAATCCAGCCTTATTAGTGAGGACACAGCCGGGTGATTCATCTCACTCAGATGGAGAAAAACACTGACACAGAAGAATATGGTCACGTTATAATTGAGGATACATGCAGATTGATGCTTGTACGTGTCTTTTTAAGGGATATAAATCCTTTTAAAGGGATATAATGGGATAAAAAAGGTGCTTTTATTTGTCTGGACATGATCAAAGCCTGAGTAGAGTCCACTGATGACTGAGTTGCTCCCAAAATTATGACGATGAGGCCTCATCCAGCTTTTTTCCCCACTTGGAGCTTTTATGCACCAAAAATCAGCTGTGATTCATTTTACAACTCTTAGATTTAAACAGGCAATTTTTGTTACCGTCCCTTTAAGACTGGCATATGCAAACGAGCTCTGTTCTGATTGGCTGTATATCGGTACATGAGTATATTGATATGTGTGAAATCTGTTGGCTTTTGTGACATCACAAAAACAGCTAATTCAAAACAAGCTGCTCATATTTTTTAAACAATGTTAAACATTTTTAAACTTTAATAGAATTAACATAAAACTTTTAACTCTTTTATTTCAGAAAAAAAGGGTTTTCCATGACATGGGCCCTTTAAGTCGCATATCCGACTTATTTTTTGTATTTTGAGATTAATTCTGAGCTTTTATGCACCAAAAATGAGCAATTATTTGTTTTCCAACCTCCCTTCATCTCTTAGAATTACACAGGCTGTTTTTGTTACTGCCCCTTTAAAACTGGCATATGCAAATGAGCTCTGTTCTGATTGGCTGCCCTGTATTGCATCTCAATCAAACAGCAGTCAGAGCTGAACACCTATAACTTCAGTGAGCCAACCTGCTGTAGGCTGATAAGGTGGATACACTTTAAATATGTTGCCTTTGTGACATCACAACAACAGCGAATTCAAAACAGGCTGCTCATATTTGGGCTGAGAAGAGAATGGCATGTTTTTTAGACTTTACATACCACGCTAAACTCTTTTATTTCAGAATGGGCCCTTTAAGTCCCACCTTATCTGCCTCTGTGGTTGAGTCACGTATCTAACATATTTTCTTGTATTTTTTGAGATCCATCTTTGAGCTTTTATGCACCAAAAATCATTAATTTTCCACCCTCCCTTCATCTCAGAGGCTGTTTTTGTTAGTGCCCCTTTAAGACTGACATGCAACTGAGCTCTGTTCTGATTGCCTGCCGTGTATCGTGCGTTAAACAAAAATCAGCCCACGCTGCAGCACTCTTAACTTCTGCATGAGTGGGTGGAGCTAAACCGCTGTAGGCTAAATAGGTGGAGGTGTTGTTTTTTGTGACATCACAAAGTCAAACAGGCTGCACATGGACTGGAAAGTGAACGACACATTTTTCAAACTTTATATGATCCCCAGGAATGCGGGAAGGTGTTTTAAGTTCAGGGAGCTGAAATTGTAAGCAGTGTATGAGTGACGTGACTGATGACATCATGCAAAATGATTTTTGCATTAAAACAGAACGTGTCATACGGTTCAGTAGTGTGAGAGACGACAGTATATACATCTAACCGACACATCAAACCACTGCTCTCTTGTTCTTGGATGAACTATATGCAAATGAGCTGAGCAATGACCAATCAGATTGTTGATTTGTGGCACAGCGACTGTTTATATGACACACAGCATCACACGATGAGATTTAAAGGAATGCGCAAAGAGCGGGAGATACAACTGTTGATTAAGCATTATTATTACATTAAATTATAGTTTTTTTAGTTTAAAAACTCAAAACTGATCTAAAACTCAACCTAGACTCTCTATTTGAACCTCGACCTGCGAGTTTTCTTTTTGCGACGCCCCCAAAAGCAGCCAGCTGTTTTCAGCTACTGCAGATTGTGAGATCTGACGTAAAACTAGCTCTGCTGTACATTTTATTGTCGTTATTTTTAACAGTTGCAATCCTGAAATCGTGTCCCTGATGAGCCCTTTAAGCCCCACCTTATCGCCCTCTGTGTTGAGTCACTGGAAGAAGAGGACACGGCTCGGATTTGAAAGGCACTCCATCGCCCCCCTTCGCCAGCGCCAGTTCAGTGGCATTGTATCTTGCGAATCACGAATCACTTGAACTTGCTGGTCCTTTATGGTTGCTTTCACTGCAGTGTGGAAAAACAGAGCACATACAACCAGGAGAGTGCGGCCTATAAAAAAGAGCGCCTGGTACCCTCAATCAGGCCGTTTGTAGGACCTTTTTAGACTTGATGTTTTCACTATTGTATTGTTTCCTGCCTCATATAGCCCTAATAGTGCCAGTAGTGTTGCAATCTCTCTGCCTGCTCGTTCTCTCGCAGCTTTCTTATACTAATGAATGCGTTCTCATTTGCTGCAAACAGCTTCTGACTGTGTGCAGAAACGTAAAAGGATGCCTTCTTTCATTTGTGTGACTCAGTGAGGCAGAAATGAAGGAACACATCAAGCCCCAGCTGACTGATGCTGTTTGCTTTCTGTCAAGATGTCCATATCTCAGGATGGTTTTGTTTCGTTGTGAGCTGCCTGTCTCGCAGCTGCTCACTCGCTTGTTTTGTCTCCTCTGCAGGCTCGGCTGAAGATGTGAGATCGCTGCAGCATGAGGCAGAGAGGATCCTAACGCTCTGCTCTTCTCTGCCGCTCCTCGCTTCCCGTCACGTGACATGCGCTGCGGACGTACGTGGAGAATGAGAAGTCCCCGCGGTGAAACCTCCACCGCACAGGGGCCTCGGCCTCAGCACTAAGCGGATGGTCCTGTCGCTGCACCCCTTTGGCTAAATCGTCGGGAATTTCGGATTTAACCCCCCTCCCTGTGGTCTCACCATGGCGTCAGAACAAACGCGCCCGAATCAGGCGCCGTGCTGGTTCCTCCTCCTCCTAACGGCTGAGTTTTGCTGCTGGTTTCCATCCCTGTCTCAGCGGATTGAGCCTTTGCCCACGGAGTACGCCCACTCCATCCGGCTGGACGGCGACATCATCCTTGGCGGCCTGTTCCCGGTGCACGCCCGGGGCGAGCGGGGCGTCCCCTGCGGAGAGTTGAAGAAGGAGAAGGGCATCCATAGGCTGGAGGCCATGCTCTTCGCCATCGACCTCATCAACAAGGACCCTGAGCTGCTGCCCAATGTGACCCTGGGCGCCCGCATCCTGGACACATGCTCGCGGGACACATACGCGCTGGAGCAGTCGCTGACCTTTGTCCAGGCGCTCATCGAGCGTGATGGCTCGGATGTACGCTGCGCCAACGGAGACCCGCCCATCTTTGCCAAGCCCGACAAGATCGTCGGCGTCATCGGCGCGTCGGCCAGCTCCGTCTCCATCATGGTGGCCAACATCCTACGCCTATTCAAGGTAAGACACCTGGTTCTGAGGGAGTGCTTCCCGTGTCTGCTGTTGTACTGATCAGCCCTTTGAGTCCTTCCTGAGTTGAGGTGCATGGAAAATGGACGAAAACACTTAACAAAACTGAATTACTGCTGAACATGGTGTTACTGGACCAGTCACAGGCAGGGGGAGGTCTCAGAACAAACGAGGCGGCGAGCAGGACCAATCACAGTCAAGAGAAGGTCTGAGATGGAGATTAGGGACTGAGATGGAGATTAGGGACTAATCACAGTCAGGGGGAGGTCTCAGAGTGAACGGGGTGGAAATTAGGGACCAATCACAGTCAGGGGGAGGTCTGAGGACAAACAAGGTGGTGATTAGGAGCTACCACAATCTAGGGGGAGGTCTCAGAATGAATGAGGTGGAGAGTAGGGATTAATCACAGTCGGAGGAGGGTCTCAGAACAAACAAGGTGGAAATTAGAGACCAATCATAGTTGGGGGGGAGGTCTCAGAAGAAATGAGGTGGCAATTAGGGACCAATCACAGTCAGGGGGAGGTCTCAGAACAAACAAAGCAGTATTTAGGGACCAATCACAGTCAAGGGAAGGGCTCAGAATGGTCAAGGTGGAGATTAGGACAAATCACAGTCAAGAAAAGGTCTCGGAATGAGTGAGATCACAGTCGGGGTCTCAGTGCAAACAAGGTGGATATTAGCAAGGAGTCACAGTCAGGGGGAGGTCTCAGATCGACTGAGGTAGAAATTACGACCAATCACAGTCAGGGGGAGGTCTCATAACAATAAGCGAGGTAGTGATTAGTAGTTTTGTTTAGAAAGCAGTGACCATATGAACAAAAACTACTGCAACTTTTGATCTCGCAGACGTTGTTTTGTTTGAAGTACGCTGCAGGTTTAAGAGTGTACTCCAGGTCCAAGGATGCTTTTTGCTTAGTTGTGCAAAGGAAAGCACATTCGTGGGTTGTTGTTGAGCGCGATGGAGGACACTGTACACACTTGTCATGTTGCGTAATAATATCACATTACCTGCAGGTTTGCGGGGCTGAAACCTCGCTGCACTTTGAAGCAGTTTCTCTGCATCTGCTCGATATGTGTCATGACTTTGAGATGGTGTAGGCGAGAGCTGGAAGGGTCAAGTGGTAGCCGCCTCTCATGGGCCCTTCTAGGCCGACGCACAGGACAAACTGCAATAACGCGGGCGGGAGAACGACACTTGCGGAGTGCAGGGTTAGGTGCAGGCTATCTGTGCATAGGCGTCCAGCTGGAGAGACATTGTTCCTGGCCGGATATTGGGCCTGAGAGGAGCCTGCGTGCTCCAGCATTGGATATTAAAGGAATCAGAAGCTCACTGTGTTCCCCTCGCTCGGCTATTAAACTCAGACGCCCTGCCGCCGTCATTGGTGTGAATAGATAAAGTTCAATTATGACAACCAATTAAAAAGCAGTCAGTCTTATTAAAAGAATGACACCCACTCCGCTGCGCTGTTCCCTGTTGAGAAAAGGCTGCTGAGCGGCAGATAGCGCACGTCTCACGGGTAAATGTGTGCGGTGTAAATGCCAGATAGGTGCTTGGCGGTGCTGAGCTTTCAGCCGCCGAGCAGCCCAAACAAAAGCCCGGTCCTTCCTCTGGCCTCCGTCTCCGCAGAGACAATCACCACGAGCCCAATTAACAGCACAACCTTAATGAACAAGGTTTGACTCATGTTCATTAGCTGGCCATGGTTTGACTGATTGATGTAGGCATGCTGTACAATGTGCTTTCGCCATGGCTAATGATGCATGCGACATATTACCAGCATGGATATTTTTCCCAGCAGGCATGTTTCACACTGCAGTCGAAAAAGAATTTCACTGCTGTGCACAAATCAGAGACCAGCCTTCATTTTATTCAGGCAGTACTACCAGTTTAACTCTTCCATTCCTCCAGTCTTACAGGGGAATTTTTACAATTCCTCCATAGCTCAGTGTGTGAGACGTAAACAGAGAGGTTCAGAGGGGTTTGGTGTGAAATGGTTCAGATCTCTTTACAGTGGTGGTGATAGGAACCAGGGGTCGCCATGACTACAACACAAATATAGACATTTTATTTACTATCCAGAACCACCAGTGAACCTACACGAGTCTTCTGAGTTTATATGGAATGTTGATGATGGAAAATAGTGGAAAATCTGAAATAATAAGTTTTCTTTGGGGACTACTGTACCTCTCTGCCATGGACACTGCAGTAAATTATATCTTGGCAAGTGAAACAATTTAAAATCTAGTATAAATATTCATCCATCCATCCATCATCTAAACCGCTTATCCTTCTGGGTCGCGGTGGGGTGCTGGAGCCTATCCCAGCTGTCATCGGGCGGAAGGCAGGATACACCCTGGACAGGTCGCCAGTCCATCGCAGGGCAGACAAACAGACATATACATCCACACACACACTCACACCTACGGGCAATTTAGCACGTCCAATTGACCTGACTGCATGTTTTTGGACTGTGGGAGGAAACCGGAGTACCCGGAGGAAACCCACGCAGACACGGGGAGAACAGGCAAACTCCACACAGGTCACCCAGCCGGGAATCGAACCCAGGCCATTCTTGCTGTGAGGCGACAGCGCTACCCACTGCGCCACCGTGCCGCCCTAGTATAAATATTAATAAACAATAAATATTTGTAGGAATGTTATAAGATGAACTTATAATTTTGTTTATTCCAAATTTAATTATCTGCCAACATAGTGAGATAATTTCATGTAGTAAAATTATTTCAAGTAAGTAAAAAAGACTCAAAATAAGTTAAATAATCTTATAATGTTCTTACAAAAGTCTCATAATAAGAAATATTAGATATATTAACTACACTAAGATGTTTTCACTTGCTGATATATCAATGTAAATACTGAAAAATCTGTTATTATACTTAGTTGATGAAGCTTCTGTGTAATTTTCTGTTTTCTGCTTTTTTTCCTGACGATGAATAACTTATACTTTATGCCATTCTCTCTCGATTTGTTCATCTCTTCTTAAATCCTCCTCTAAAGGCTCTTCATATATCATGATCCTCATATGTTTCATATCTAAATGCTCCGTTATCTTCATCACTACTTTCCAAAACCGCTGCAGCAGCTTCAGCAGCTGTAAACTCTCTGCACGCCGTTTCACATGAGTCTCCGATGTGGACTGAATGAAGAATGAAGGGTTTCCGGCGTGATGGTCAGTCCTTAGTGATTTCCTGAGAGTCCATTGGTCAGTTTCACACAGAATGTAGACGGACACACGAATCCACCAGTTCCACACGGTGAGAGGCAGATGACGTGTATCTCAGCCCCTCTTCATAGGCTCATAACTCCGGATGTGAGTCTCGTATGATCTTGTGATAAGATGGAATGGAAAAGGCGACTCTACAGATTCAGGAAGTGTCTGAACTGGATTTCTGTGCTGGATCATCACAAAGAGACAGACACAGATATAGAGACAGAGGATTTGACTGGATATTAAGTAGGTGTGGGGTGGTCTCTGACGTTTTCCCAGTGCTGTATGTGTGAGTGTGCAGTCCCGGCCTTGTTAGTCTCTGAAACTAACTGTTCATTTGCCTAACAGGATTTGGAGTATTTAAAAGCTGGGAGCTGCTATCTTGTTACAGTTGCTGCTCTATCTGCTGTTTCATGTCTCATGAATAATACAGAGTTTGTTAGATGGGCTGAAAATAGCCTGGCTGGAATTTGGCGAGCATAAAGCTGTAGGTTCCTCAGATTGAGCTGTTTGTCTCACATTTAGGATGAAAGGAAGCCTCCACAGCCGCCAACAGGGTGTGCACTTAAGTGAGTTTCACGCTTGTAGTGTGCACAGGGAGGCGTTTGGACAGACAGACAGACAGACAGACAGACAGACAGCGCTGGTGAATGAGTCGGCTCTTTCGACTGATCAGTGGACGTATTTGAGTGTGTTTAGCTTAGTAAATTAACTCTGGTACAAAGTATCTCTTTTTTTTAGATTAAAGT
>NW_023494792.1:62925710-63065710 GCF_904425465.1 Colossoma macropomum | reverse complement strand
GTGTACTTAATAAAATCACCTAAAACAAGTAAATAAAGTCTAGAAATAAGGAAAATAATCTTAAATTGAGCTTACAGCAATCTCAACAGGAGAAATATTAGATTTATTGACTATATTCAAGATAGTTTTACTTGACAGGATGCTGTTATTTTGCAGTGAGATATTATAAAAAGATAACTTATTGATTGAGACAGATCAATATGTCCATCCGAACTAACTTTTTCCTCATATCTTGATTTGGCAGCCGTGGCCGACACTGTCTGCTCAGACACGTTATGCTGATGGGATGTCAACAGTTTGAACCCTGAAAGGTTTGAGTTCTGAAATCAGAACAAGAGCGGAAAAGTGGAATATCTGATTCCCAAAGTGCTTTTGTCTGATATTCATTCAGTTTTATGAAAAAAAAAACAGTCAGAAAAAGACAGAGACGATCTGCTCACTGCTGCTGTGTTTTCCTGCTCTTGGCAGGCCGTGTACGCTGATTCTAACAACGCTCTAACACAACATAATTGGTCCCTACAAGTACAGCAATACGAGCACATGCACACATTCACTCCAGTTGCTTTCACACTCTGCTGAATCGTGTAATCAGACGCGTATCAGCTGATACCTGCTCAGCGGATCAGATCAGAGACGGAGTCACAGCGTTTGTAATCAGTCCGCTCAATCTTAAACATTCATAACAATATTCAGCCGTTCACATTCTTACTGAGCAATAACAATAACTGTCCGGCAGGCTCGTCATTCTGCCGCCACAAATATTATTCTTTGGAGCGTCCAGCCACTCAGCTCGCCTTAACGGCGGATGACTGATGGAGCTCAGTTGAGCTCTGAATTTGATTTGAATTTGATATCTATTGTAAACGTTACATATTTACCCCCACATTAACAGATCGGTTCCTTATTTGATCTGTTATTTAAGTTATTATACTGTTGCAGTTTTAATGGTTAATTAATTTTTTACAGTTTTCTTCCCATTAAATTTACTATTGTGATTATTATTACTTTTTAGCATTTCTGTGTTTTTACAATTTTTCAATCCATGTTTTCTGTTTTGGCTCGGCTACGTTGTAAATCCCCCTCGGTGTACCCCAAGTTCAAATAAATAAAGAGAGTAAATTAATAAAAGGAAGCATCTTTTAGTGTAGAACGCTTAGTGGTGGTCCGTGTTATTGGAGATATGTTTTGGATTGTTTTCACTTAAGCCTGGAAGTAAACAACAGAGCATTTTAGAATTTTAAAACATTGAAAACAAAGAAAAGTATCAGATAAAATGAAGAAGAAATACTGATTCTGCACTATTTCTAGCTCACTGTTCAAGTTTAAAGCGAATCTGTGACACTTCATGTTGAGGCCTTTGTTCAAAAAGGTCAGATTTCTTTTTTAGTCTCGTGTGAAGCTCGTGTTCAGACGCCGCTCAGGTGGATTTGATCTGCTGATCAAAGGATTCACGTGGAGTTCATGCAGCGGGAATGTGCACTGTCATTAAGGCAAGAAAAGGAAACACCACCAAATACTAAGAAATTCTCAAAGATTCTACTTTTCACTCTAATTGTTAAGCTGATATTATAATTTGCAACAGAAAATGTTGTATTATATTAGACAAAATGCAAAATAGAAGCATTTTCTGCTTCTATTGGCCTCTATTGGCTTTTAATGGTCTTAACAACAAATCATTAAACAAACAGATGCAGTAAGTTAATATGGGAGAGTTTTTCACTCTGATTTCTCTGAATGTTGGAGTTTAGTGTGTGAATATCCAGACAGTCTTTTACAGAAAGAAGAGTCAGTATTGATCCACTCAGCACTGACGGCTTCAAACAGCTGAAACACAATGCTGAGCTAGTTTGAGTTTAATGTGAGACCAAATAACCTCTATAGGGTTTTAAATCTGGACCCTGATCAGCCAAAACCAGCAGTAAACACCATTATATTTTGGGCTTGGCCCATTTTCTTGCCCAGGAGTGTATATCAATATGAAATGTGGTAAAAATAATTTTCACAGGAACAATTTTGAGTATTACATTAAAGTCATCCACAATCGGAGCACTGATAAGAGAATTATATTACGCTTATAATCAAATCAAATCAAGTCACGTTTATTGTTGCATCACATTTACACAGGTGTGAAGGTGAGTGAAATTCTTAGGTGTGTAGCCCCCCTTAAATATCGCTGCTGTTGAAACAAAACCTCCATTTTTGTCATTTTTCAGTTTTTGACATAATTTGAAAATGCCTGTTGTCCCTTACATCGTATGTAAATTTCAGGATGAATGGACCAAAAGAAACAGCCTAAAATGATTTGGAAAAAATTCTGGTTCCATTGACTTACATTGAACGTAAAGTACATTTTTTCATTCTCCTGTAAAGTTAACATTTTGGAGATACAAGGTTTTGTTCCGACAGCAGCGATACACACACACACACACATTAGACTCTACATATATACACGTATACACAGTATACACATTATACAAGTTATGAAATAAAAGCTATGATATGTGCTGTTGTACAGATTTGCATATATACAATTTGTGAGTCTGAGGTAGATAAATGAGATGCAGGTACACAGGGATAGAATACTGATATGTATATTCCAGATTATACTAGATGTGGATAGAAGATGTACAAGATGTGAATCTATATATGCAGGTATAGATCTGGAAGTTACAGTAAGATCAGTAAGATACAGCTGATACTTTTGATTCTAATGTAAACATACAGAGAAATGTAACATTGTGTCCTGTGTTAAACCCTCACAGTCGCACGTGTGCGATAAACCCTGAAGTCCACTGAAAGAGTGTGTGGAGTTGAGGAGCTCGTGGACTTTGTTCTCAATTATTCATAGTCAGTTGTTCCTGAGCTTTTCTAACGACATGACGTGCACGGTATCAATCATTCCCCACTGCACACGTCCTCTGCTCAGCGTTGCGTGGCTGCTTCTTTATCTGAAGTTACATGCTTTAGGGTAAATTTAAAGCAGTGAATTTAAATGTACATTTTGCAACCGTCAAAAACAAAAGTGATGAATTGTAAATTTAGTGTCTGGATTCTTTTGTTACTTAAAAACATTTCCCTGGAGAGATTTTGCACAGCTCAGTTGAAGTGAAGGGAAAACACAAAGCTGAAATTCACTTAAGATGCTTTAAGTGCCCTCTGGGTATTACAGTTGTAGTCCATCAGGTACTGCAAACAACAGTGAGCAAATCCAGGTGTGTGTAAACAAACTGTGTACAAAATGCCCAAAAGTTGTTTAGTTTGGGGCTGTAATGTAATATTTAAAGCCAGCAATGATTTTTACAGTTCGCCTGTTGAAAGGAGTCCTCCTAAATTCCCTTCTGCCTCCTGTCTTTAGTTTTAATCTTATTTTAATTAACTGATATAAATAAAAAAGGTAAATAACACTGAGCCTTACCTAAAGTTCATAAACCATTTCATTTCCCATTTGGAAATTCATTACACTGACCGCATATGTGTTCCTGCTGGTGTGGGTTTCCTCTCACTGTGAGTGCGCCCCCTTGTGGATTATCTGAACTATCTGCTTCTACATGCTGCTTCTGTTTCTTGCCACAGTTAAAATTTAAATTTGTTACACTTATTAAGATTTAATTTTTTTGTTTTTAATGCTTAGAACAGCTTAATACAGCCCTGCTGTGGGGAAATACAGTAAAATTAATAAAATGCTGATATTTAAATGTAAAACTCCAGTGTTCCCTAAAGGTTTTGCTTTTCCAGAGTGAAATAAGTGGTAAAATAAAAAAATCTAATAACTGTTTAAGTGATTGGCCCATTATAATTATGGTCTAATGCCATTTTTAACCAATTATCTGCTGATACCAATATAATTTCTTGCCATAATGAGGTTATAATAATTATTAAATATATCAATTCAATATTCTGTCTTACTTTTGACAGTTCAATTACTGCATGGCTGAATTCATTCTCATGAAAGATTAACTGGGGAAAGCCAAACAATCTTACTAGTGCTAAACTGAATTAGTTTCTAGTTTAGCATCTTTTCTACAAATAAAAATGTTTGCATTCGATTTTGTACATTTCAGATTTAATTTCTACTAATATTAATAATATTTAAATTGTTTGCACAGGAAAAAATGATATCTTAGCAAGTAGAAACGTCTTAAATGCTAGGAGACTGTTGTAAGAATATTAAAAGATTATTCCACCTATTTTGCATATTTTTTGTCCAGTGAAAGTGTCTTATTCCATTGCCAGATCATTTACTAATGAAGATAATTTAGCTGATGTCAAGAATTAATGCTTAAAACAAGTAAAATGATCAGACAATGGAATAAAACACTTTCACTAGATAAAATTACTTAAAACAAGTGAAAATTTAAGTTAACACACAATATTCTTACAACAGTCTCATAATGAGAAATATTAGATATATGAACTACATTTAGAATGTTTTCACTTGGATTGATAAACATTGTTTTTGTTTACATTTTGTTTTGTGTATTTAATTGATGGCTTATCTCCACATTAAGTAAATGTTTAGGTTGGGCTGACAAAGCCTTTCAGTGATTGAGCACATCGGTTGTTAAATAAGCTCATATAGCTGATAATGAAAGTTTGGGCTCGTAATCTGTTTACCTGCGATTACACGATTCTACCACCAGGGGTTTCTGCATGTGCGCATCAGGAGCAGTTCTATATGTTTGCACGGCAGAAAAAACCTGATAAATAAATGGGTCGATATGTAGGAATGTGTGTAGGATTGATAAATGAGACCCTGTCTGGGGCCTCATTCATCTCCAGTCTTTCCTTGAGCACAAATCGTGGCTAAATTGCTCACAAATTTGCGGCGGAACTGAAGATTATTTATTATAATTACACGAAAGGCGGATCGTCACACCTGGCTGTGGCTCCTTTGTGCACGTGGAAGAGTACAAACAGGCTATCGCTGGCGTCTCACGCTGAGAGTTAAATTGGCGACTGCAGATTTTTATTTATTTTTTAAAGACACTCTGATTCACAGTCTGAGGTTCGCGGGGAAGATGACTCAGTAAACAGCCACCTGTCGGTGGGAGTTATAAGCTGATTTATCGCTTCATTACGCTACAAAGACAACAATTATGTTAGCGCATAATTGCCGAACAGGTGCGCATTATGTCTGGCCGGATCGAGGACAGACTATTATGTGTAAAGGTCAGTTTGAACAGCGTAGGCCGTCCTCCGCTGCTTATTTATCCCTTCTAATAAGAGGCCGAGTCAGTCGTGGGTCGCTGCTGAGGTATAATGATCCTTCGCTCTCGCGCTGACACGTTGATTTACGTCTTCTAATGGATTCTTTCCCACGCGAGGTCAGTTAATTGCTCTAATTCTTTTTGCATATCACGCACCGCAGCTGTAGGACCGCCTCCGCCGTCTCACAGGACGTAAACATGTTCTCTCGACGCGCTTCGATTAGCCGTGTGCGGAGAAGAGAGCGAGCGGCTATTGATCTCCTGGTGTCCTGCAGCGGTCTGGTGTTATTCTGGGCCTGTGAGCGCACTGTGTGAGTCGTACTGTGTGAGGATGAGGATGAGGAAGAGCAGCTCCTCCTGTCCTCCAGAGGAATTAGAGGAGTTATGAGAGCGAGAAAGATCTTGGGGCGCTACTCAGACTACAGACATGAGAAATCTCATTAGCGAGGCTGCAGTTCTGAGGGAAATATACAGCGATCAGATCCTCGTATCTACACTCACTGTCCACCGTATCAGCTCCACTGACCATATAGTTTCACTCTGTAGCTCTAGTTACAGACTGTAGTCCATCTGTTTCTCTGCAATGGTCAGGACCCCCACAGAGCAGGTACTATTTGGGTGGTGGGTCATTCTCAGCACTGCAGTAACACTGACGTGGTGGTGGTGTGTTAGTGTGTGTTGTGCTGGTCTGAGTGGATCAGACACAGCAGTGCTGCTGGAGTTTTTAAACACCTCAGTGTCACTGCTGGACTGAGAATAGTCCACCAACCAAAAATATCCAGCCAGCAGCGTCCTGTGGGCAGCGTCCTGTGACCACTGATGAAGAACTAGAGGATGACCAACACAAACTGTGCAGCAGCAGATGAGCTATCGTCTCTGACTTTACATCGTCTCTGACTGACAAGGTAGGAGTGACTAATAGAGTGGACAGTGAGTGGACACAGTGTATATGTAAATCGCTGCTGTTGGAACAAAACCTTGCATATCTGTTTTTGTTGTTTTGTTGAAAATACCAGCTGCTCTTTACAACGTCCTACAATCTCATCATGAGTGGACCAATAGGAATGCCCTAAAATTACTTGAAAAAAACTAGTTCCATTAACTTCCATTTAAGTTAAGAATGTTTTTCCCATCCGAACCGTGGATACAATTCCATACGTCACGTTTCTGTGGTCAGGTGTGCAGGATGGTCAGCAGCTTCATCCGTTTGCTGCTGTTTATTATTTTCCTTGGACACAAACAATCGAGCAGCTCCTTCTGTCCACAGCCGTCCTCTCCCCATCACCACACTCCGAAAGGGAAGTGACGCAATAAATGGAAGCAGTTACATTACAGAATGAGCCAATCACGCAGCCCCACACGCGGCGCCGGGAGCAGAGAGCTTCCACACGCACAGCGGACCCACCAGAGTTCCCTCAGACCACCGACTCAGGAGGACCAGAGTTCGGTTCTCTTTTCCGCTCCCAGCTCGAAAACAGTTTTCACACTCGACCAAACGTACCGACCTCACAGAGCCGAGAGAACCTGGATCTGGAAAAAGCTCTAGTGTGAAAACACTACTGCAGCTTTCTTCACATCAAACAATCCTGCACAGCCGACACAAAACCAAACAGACTGGAAAAACCCACAGAAACCACACTGCAAAAAAAGATCTCGTCAAGAGAAATGATCCTAAATCTAGTCAGTGTCTCTAATATTTCCCATTTTGAGATGGTTATGCACTTAATATAGTATTATCTCACTTATTTCTAGACATTATTTACTTGTTTTAGGTTATTTTATTACGTAAAATGATCTCACTGTACTGGCAGATAATTTCAAGCTCATTTCCTACAACAAGCAAAATTATCTGACAATATAGTGAGATAATTTTACTTAATGAAATGACTTAAAAGTAAAAATGTCTAGAAATAATCTTAAATTAAGCTCACAACAATCTCAATGGGAAAAAAGACGACTATATTTAAGATAATTTTCCTTGACAAGTTACCCTTTTTGGCAGTGCATTAAGTGTTTCTGTTGGTTTCTGATGGTTCTGTAATGTGTTTTGGCTTTTTTAATGGGTTGATATCACAGTGCAAAGGATCCTAATGGTTTACCAGGTGACCAGTGGCTGATTCTAAATGGTTTCCTCATGGGATCTAAAGGTGTTCTACAGGAAAGTATTGGTCTCTATTGAAAATCATTAAAGCTAGTTTTCATCAGAGAGCTAAACCATTTCTAGAGTTCATTGTTGAAAATTTTCCCACGAGCCCATTCCCAACACAGTTTGGATCTGTGAGCGCTTATTATTAATGTTTATTGATATAAGACTCCGCTGTCATCTCTGTCATCTTGCTTATGATGAGCTGCAGATGGTTCGGTTTGCAGCTCTCAACAAAGCCCTTCGTCCTCCCTCCAGAGCGTTTCCAGCTAGGCTGGAGTTTCTAATGACACAGCCTGTAGGAGCCGGATGAGCTCGCACTGCAGAGACGGTTCTGACTGGTGGTGAAGCTGCTCTCCCGGCCGAGCGGGCCCGCCGGGACTAGGCAGGCGGGTGTGAAATCTGGTGCCTGGCTGAAAATGACTTACTGATGGGGGCTAGAGCAGGGGGGCTCTCTGCCTGCTCGCCCGCCAGACGCGCTGGTAAACAACACGTCACCCGCTTTCAGGGAGAGGAGACGAGTCGTGGGCGGACCGTTTTGTTTTGTTTTGTTTTCTATGAAACAGGCCAGCGTTTTTCTCAGATGGAAGGAAGTGAGCTGTAGCCCGGTGTTCAGGCCCAGCGCCGGGCCTTCTCATGCTGTAATGGGTTTTTTGGTGGACTCACGATGACCAGATTGACTGCCAACAAAGTCTTCACCTCTGTTCTGTTCTGGTTTCTCCATCTATTATTCCTCCCTTTTCCGCTCTCTATGTCAGGTTAGAAACTCTCTCTCCTGCCCTGCTGTACCCATACAGCTCTCTCTCCCCTCCGACAGGCGGCAGGTCTCACTGCCAGGCTGGTTCTTTCTGTGCACACCGAGGGTGGCACTGTCAGTGATAGCACACCTGCTGGGTGCTGCCTGTTTGGGAGACTGTATACAGTGCAAAACTGAGCAAGAAAAAAATCATAAATGTAGTTAATATATATAATATTTCTCATTATGAGTCTGTTGTAAGAATATTATAAGATTATTCCACCTGTTTCTATACGTTTCTACTTGTTTTCAGTAATTGTATGTAGTGAAAGTGTCAGATCATTTCTTTTGAGAAATAATGAAGATAATTTTGTTTATTTCAGGAAATGATGCTTAAAACAACTAAATGAACTGCCAATGGAATAAGACACTTTCATACGCTAAAATTACTTAAAACAAAAATGTCTAGACATACATTAAATAATTTGTAATATTCGTATGACACTCATCATGAAAGATATTAGATATGTTAACTACATTTATGATGTTTTTACCTGCTAAGACATCATTTTTTGCATTGTATATGTACAGAGATACCACATTGTTTGCTGTTTTCCATTTGTCAGTTTTGGCATAATGTGAAAATACCTGTTGTCCTTTACATTGTGTGTAAATTTCATGAAGCATGGACCAAAACAAACGGCCCAAAATTACCTGGAAAAAAGTCTGGTTCCATTGACTAACATTAAAAGTAAAGTAGGTTACCATTTTGGAGATACGAGGTTTTGTTTCGATGGTAGCGATATATACATATATGCCCAACACAGAATAACACAATAAACACATATCACAATCCTTTTAACTGACGACAAACAACATAAACGACTTTGAAGTCCCTTTTTCCGTAGGGTGTGTGAATCCCAGGATGAGCCTCCATCTTTTTCCACTGTCGTTTTTCTGCATCATTTCAGCGCACCAGCTTTCCTTTACCATGTGTGAAAATTTCATGAGTGCTGCACATTCGCTTAGGATCAAATCTGTTTCCATTAACTTAGTGACATGATCTGCCAATGGAATAAGATACTATCATAAGATAAAATTACTTAAAACGTTAAAAATGTCTAGAAATAAGTGAAATAATCTTACAGTTTTCTAACAACAGTCTCATAATGAGAAATATTATTTATATTGTCAACATTTAAGATGTGTTCACTTACTAAGACATCATTTTTTTCGGGGTAGTTGAGGGGAGAAGGATGTCCACTTGCTCAAACAGCTGAGCCTCCGCCCCCCCAACCCACCCCCCGTCTTTCTGCCTCGTTAAAGAATGAGCCGTATAGAGTCAGTGGGCCTCCCGGATCAATACGCCTTTGACTGGGTCAATATTGTCCAGCCAGTCTTAATACAGGTGTGCTTATGAAATCTTTCTCCGCCACGTTGCGTAACGTCCAGTCCACTCAAAAACAAGCCGAGGAGGTTCTGCTTGTTTACCTTTGAAGGGGTAAAGAGAGAAGCTCCTTTTGAAGAACAAAGCGAAATTTCACGAGTCGAGGTTCATCACCTCAGAGGTAAATAAAGGAGCCGCCGCTGAGCTTTAGAGGATACTTTACCTGCTCTTCTCTCCACCGTCTGTGGCTCCTGTCTCGGGGACGGGAACGTGGTGATTAGAGCGTTTTCTCCTGTGTACAGCGTTCCTCTTTTCCCGACTCTGTTTACCTGAGCCGGGCGCTGCTGCCATTTAGCTAATGTGTGGAGGGAGAGAGGAGCTCAAACAGACTGCTTTAATCGTCTGGAGCTAAAGAGAAGCGAAAGGTAAGAACGTCTGAAGTGTGCTGCGCTGTCCCCATGTAATTTTAATACCCTGTCCTTTTGGAGTATCTGACTGAATTATTCATGCGGAGTGAAGAGAGTTTGCCACGAGGAGCAGGAAGAGAACGCCTGCACGCGTTTCATCTTCTGCAGCCGAGCCCAGCTTCCGAGGCCGAGGACGGTCTGCTTCATCACCTCTCGCCTTCATTTCCCACGTTCCCTCAAGGCTGGTGGGTGTCCAGTGTAGTGGAGGCTCTCTTAGACTCCTCACCTCTGCTTTGCGGTGCTGTAGGAGGAAGCGGGGGGGCTAAGAGGGGTCCACACTGCCAAAAATGGGATCTTGTCGAATAAAATTATCTTAAATATAGTCAATCATCTATTATTTCTCCTGCTGAGATTGTTGTGAGCTTAATTTAAGATGATTTTCCTTATGTCTAGACATTTTACTTGTTTATTTGTTTAGGGGATATTAAAAGATGTTTACGTTCATCTGCACCTAATATTTATTATTAAGCTGCATCATCTCTAATAGAAATACTCCCTTTCACATACATGCAAAACCACAGCTCCTCATCCTTTTATATCCATTTTTTATTTTACTTATTTTACTTATTTATAATTTTATATTTTAAGATTAATTTATAGTCTAATTTTCTACTTTTAAATTCTGTAGTCTTTCTTTTAATATCTTGCATTTTATATTTTACATTAGCCTGTATTTTTGCTTTATTCCTAGTTTAATCTTTTTTTGTTTATGCACCGTTAGGACTGCTGCCTGATTTCATTGTACCCTGTGTAACGACAATAAAGAATCTTGAATCTTAAATCCCCAAGTAATTTTATTAAGTGTAATGATCTCAGTATATTGGCAGATCATTCAGCTTGTGTTCAGAAATGAGCTTGAAACCAGCAAAATTATCTGACAGTACAATTAGATAATTTTACTCAATAAAAATAACCTAAAATAAGTAAATAATGTCTAGAAATAAGGTAGATAATCTTATAATCAGTGCACAACCATCTCAAAATGGGAAATATTAGACATGTCGACTAGAATTAAGATCATTTCACTTCACAAGACACCATTTTTTGCAGCGTATGGGGGATTCAGGGTGGGTGTGGCTTAATTTACACAGGAATGTGGGAAGTGATTTAAAGCTTGGTTAACTGCAGCTAAAATAATAAAAAAGATCTGAGTGTGAAACTAATCTGAGCGTAGTAAGGAGCTGTATCTGCTTGTTTTAGAGGGGAGTTTGTGTTTTTATGTTTTATTTACGTGTTTTAAAAATCTGCGGTAGCTGCACTGTTTGCGTTAATATATTTTCGTTAAGCCAAATCGCTTCTCTCGCCCCCTGCTGGCCGCTTTGGGGGCACGTCATGTTGAGGTGCAAAGAGGGAAAGTGTGTGCAGAGCTGTAGGACATTTATGAGCACAAAAGCTCCTATTGTTGAAACTGTAATGATGTCCTGCACTTTGAATACATCCTTTTTTTATCAGCTGTTATGTCTCCCTCTCAGTGTGTGTTTGAGTGGGTGTGACGCAATTGGTTAACACGCCACACATCAACAATCTGATTAGACAGAGCTCAACTCATTTGCATAAAATTCATCCAGAAGGACAGCAGAGAAATCGTGGATATCAGTGGATATTTTGATGTGTCAGTTAGGTGTGGTTATTCAGTGAGAGTGTGAAGGCTGGGTGAGTGGGCGTGGTTATTCAGTGAGAGTATGAAGGCTGGGTGAGTGGGCGTGGTCATTCAGTGACAGTATGAAGGCTGGGTGAGTGGGCGTGGTTATTCAGTGAGAGTATGAAGGCTGGGTGAGTGGGTGTGGTTATTCAGTGAGAGTATGAAGGCTGAGTGAGTGGGCGTGGTTATTCGGTGAGAGTATGGAGGCTGGGTGAGTGGGCGTGGTTATTCGGTGAGAGTATGAAGGCTGGGTGAGTGGGCGTGGTGATTCAGTGAGAGTATGAAGGCTGGGTGAGTGGGCGTGGTTATTCGGTGAGAGTATGAAGGCTGGGTGAGTGGGTGTGGTTATTCAGTGAGAGAGTATAAAGGGTGGGTGAGTGGGCGTGGTTATTCAGTGAGAGAGTATGAAGGCTGGGTGAGTGGGCGTGGTTATTCAGTGAGAGAGTATAAAGGGTGGGTGAGTGGGCGTGGTTATTCAGTGAGAGTATGGAGGCTGGGTGAGTGGGCGTGGCTTCTCAGATGGTAGATACAGTTACTAGTAGCGTTTTGGTGAATTGGGAAGGAAAGCGCGGTCTTGTTTTTAGCTCTTCGTCCTCTTGTTCGCCTCACAGCTCCTCCACATTTCCATCGCGCTGAAAGGGGAAAGCGCGAGAACGTGTGCTGTCGCGCTGCAGCGCTAATCAATTCGCGCTCTCTGCTTCAGCCCCGTTTGCTTTGGCAGAGGGAAGTTTTTGTGCCCTGCTTTAGTAATTGGAGCTCTGCGGCCGCGCGCCGGTCCCTTCCTCTGGATTTAATTAAAGCCCTTTTCCTCGGGGTCAGAGGGGTAGCTTGAAGTAGTGCCGTCGACTAATGAGAGTGCGCTGCTTTCATCACCGCCGGGTGACGCACGTTGACTTCGTGCATGTAATTAGCGACGGGTTGCTCAGTAAAGTCTCTGCTGTTGGACGGAGGGTGAGAGAAGTCAACAGTGAGAGCATCTACAGCCCCACCGTCCTCACTGCCTTCAAACTGAGCTGGAGCAGAGTCAGGCCTGTTCTTCTGGCACCAACCAAACGTACAGGATTGACGTCATGTTCTGGGACACTGCAGGTCTCTTTTCTCTTAGCACAGCTTCTTATGACTTTTCTTGAAAGGGGTGATTTATGTGAAGACTTTTGTTGGGAGATTGTGATGTAAAATGATGGCTAAAGTGCAGTTTTTGTAAATTTAACTGATAAGACTGAGGCTGTGTTAGTTGGTTCCAGGTCAGAAATGTCTTGGTTCAGTTTTAAAATGAAGATTGACAGCGTTAACCTTGGCATCATCTTCGGTCCTTCACTTACCTTTACTGCTCAAATGAAGCCCTTTTCCTCGGGGTCAGGAAGTAGTGCCGTCGACCAATGAGAGAGTGTAGTCATCGCCAAGGTAACGCATGTTGACTTTGTGATCTCACATTACTCACTTTAGAGGGCGGCGCTGAGCGACGTTTGTTTATGTGATGTTTGTTAATGACGCCTTTAGAGGGCGGCGCTGAGCGACGTTCATTTATTTGATTGTTACATTGAGAGCTAACTAGTAGTAGCTAGATAGTGCGATAGCTACTTCAGGCTTGTAATTTAATCATTTTATCCTGTGAATATAAACGACAAATTGTTAATCGTAGTTATTTATATGGCAGCTAAAATGTGATTATCATGTCAGACCACTTCTTTCCTTCCATTGAAAATAGAATTATTTTAATGAACGTTATGATTTAGCTGATCTCCTGATCTAACATTGATTCTGGAACTCATCGCTCCATTGAGCAGGCATAGCTGTTGCCATAGGATCAAATGAGAATGAGGCACTGGGAGGATGAAGAGTGCAGATAGCTGATTTCATCTCTCTCTCTTTCTGTGTCTCAGAGGGGCAATTATTCCGTCCCCCTCTTGCTCTGTGACTGCAAGCCAGCTCCTGGCTGTCAAACGCGGTCATGGTGCGGTGACATCGCAGGGCTTTGATCCCATCAGCAGCGGGGCTGAGGGTGAGCCTGAGAGACACTGAGACACTTTAATCCCTCTCTCCAGTTCTCTCCAGTTCTCTCCAGTCCAGGTGAGGCACCACGCTGAGGCTCCAGCCCAAAAATCCACTCCAACAAACCCCCCCTGCAACAAATGAAACCCTTGTGTGGTCCGGTGCCTGTTTCTCTTTAGTTTCAGTTTCTGAAGTGTGTGTTCTAGATAACAGGTAAATGATGGTACAAGGCACTTAGAGTAGTGGTGCACACTTAAAAAGATGGTTCTTCAAGGGTTATTTAGTAAAGGCAATGGTTCTATATAGAACCATGAACGCTCAAAGAACCGTCCCCTGATTGCTGACCGTGGAAGCTAAAGGTGTGGCAGAAATTTTGGGGTGGCATCTGGGATCACCAGTCAGGTTTCAGAGAGGGCCAGGCCCACGGCCACCCCTTTAAAGCCATGCTTTCAGGTTAGCACTGTTTTCTTTTCATCATCACTGACCACAACTAAACAAAACAGTCTATTTTGGCCGTACAGAGGTCCATGTATCTCTCTCCACATCTCAGAACCCCATAATCAGTCTGTCAGTGCAGAAGGAGAGCTCACACTTTCCTCATCCATCTGCAGAACTTCCTACAGTGAAATGCTGATGTTAATCTCCTCTTTTCTCCTCAGGGAGCTTTAGAGAACGAATTTAGGAATCACTGATCCTTCATTGAGATCTGCTTTATCTTCAGAGACGCTCTTATTCTCCTTTTGGGTGCTGGAGCTCCGGCCTGATTTAACCCCAGAGTCCATGTGGTTTATAGCACATTAGCTTTGCAGGTTTTGTATTGTTGTCAGCGCCATGCTTCGCATTAGCCGTTTCACTGGTTTCTCAGTGCCTCACCTGCAGCTGCGCTCTCATTTTCATTTATTTATATTCGCGTATGAAGATTCTCGCCCTGCAGTCTTCCTCACGCAGAGAAAACATGCTTCTGCAGCCTCTCCAGAGCCGGTTTCTGAGGAGTCTGGCCTCTTCCTATTTCCCCCGTTATATCAAAAACAAGACTGCAAAACACCAGAGGGCGCCAGAGAGAGTCCTCACTGAGTGGGGGTGTAAATGGAGTGAAATGGCTTAAAGCAAAAAGTTAAAATAGTTTCTAATCACTTTCACAGAACTTTCCATTAATTTAGACAGTAGAAGAATGTATTTCACTAAAAAAGCTAAGAAAACTCACCTGTAAGTTTTGGGCAGCAGGACGCTAACATTACTGCTACTGAGCGCTGATTGGTTAGCATTACTGCTACTGAGCGCTGATTGGTTAGCGTTACTGCTACTGAGCGCTGATTGGTTAGCGTTACTGCTACTGAGCACTGATTGGTTAGTGTTACTGCTACTGAGCGCTGATTGGTTAGCATTACTGCTACTCAGTTCTGATTGGTTAGCCTTACTGCTACTGAGCGCTGATTGGTTAGCATTACTGCTGCTGAGCGCTGATTGGTTAGCATTACTGCTACTGAGCGCTGATTGGTTAGCGTTACTGCTACTCAGTTCTGATTGGTTAGCCTTACTGCTACTGAGCGCTGATTGGTTCGCATTACTGCTGCTGAGCGCTGATTGGTTAGCATTACTGCTACTGAGCGCTGATTGGTTAGCGTTACTGCTACTGAGCACTGATTGGTTAGTGTTACTGCTACTGAGCGCTGATTGGTTAGCATTACTGCTGCTGAGCGCTGATTGTTTAGCCTTACTGCTACTGAGCGCTGATTGGTTAGCATAACTGCTACTCAGTTCTGATTGGTTAGCCTTACTGCTACTGAGCACTGATTGGTTAGCATTACTGCTGCTGAGCGCTGATTGGTTAGCATTACTGATACTGAGCGCTGATTGGTTAACATTACTGATACTGAGCGCTGATTGGTTAGCATTACTGCTACTGAGCGCTGATTGGTTAGCATTACTGATACTGAGTGCTGATTGGTTAGCATTACTGATACTGAGCGCTGATTGGTTAGCGTTACTGATACTGATCGCTGATTGGTTAGCATAACTGCTACTGAGTGCTGATTGGTTAGCATTACTGCTACTGAGTTCTGATTGGTTAGCATAACTGCTACTGAGTTCTGATTGGTTAGCATAACTGCTACTCAGTTCTGATTGGTTAGCATTACTGATACTGAGCGCTGATTGGTTTGCATTACTGCTACTGAGTGCTGATTGGTTAGCATAACTGCTACTGAGTGCTGATTGGTTAGCATTACTGCTGCTGAGCGCTGATTGGTTAGCATTACTGATACTGAGCGCTGATTGGTTAGCATTACTGATACTGAGCGCTGATTGGTTAGCATTACTGCTACTGAGTGCTGACTGGTTACCATTACTGCTACTGAGAGCTGATTCGTCAGAATTACTGCTACTGGGCTGATTGGTTAACAAGTTCTCTGTCCTCTCCCCTGCGACAGAGCTGAATAGCATTACATGATGCAATTTTCCATAATAAAAGTCCTCACTCTATTACATAATTAACTGCTGGCTTTTTTTCACAAACCAACACTCTGTTAACTATTTGTTTTGTGACAAAACCAAATCAAGGCAGCGTTAGGTTTCACCTGTGGTGCTAAACAGTGAGAGCTTTTACATTCTAATATTATAATCATTATCCAGTTTTGGCTGTTATACTGCAAAAATGGTCTCTTGGAAAGTAGAATTTCTAAAATCTAGTTAATATATCTATCTAGATTGTTTTAAGAATAGTTCTAGATATTATTGACACGTATTAAGTAATTTGAACAGGTAAAATTATTTCACTATATCATCAGATTTTTTTCTTTGTTTCAAACATATATTTTGGAGAAAAGCACTGGTCACCTGGTACCAGTCTTGGCTGAAGTGCTGGAGCTAAAAAATAAAATCTAAATGTGAAAAAGCATCCGCACAGTCGTAAAGAAAATTAAAGATTTCTGCACAGATTTGAGTGTCTGGATGCTTTTTTTTTTTACATTCAAACATATAACACATAACCAATATAGTGAGATAATTTGGCTTAAAATCACTTAAAACAAGAAAAAACAGTAGTTGTATATTATTCTTAAACCAATCCTAACGTGAGAAATGTAAGATGTGTTGACTAGATTAAGATGGTTTCACGTGGCGAGTGTACCCGGTGCCCTCACTGTATGACTGTGCTGCTGTTTTGACTGAGAGAATCTAAATATATTCTGTGTGCTGCACAGCTTGATGTGAGAACCGGCATCAGAAAACAGAACTAAACTGTTTTCCTGTGTGATCTGACTGACATCACAGTGCTTAATTACTTCACTAACACAGATACTTGTTTTTTTGTTTGTTTTTCTTTTTGGACGGCGGCAATTTTTTCTCTCTCCCGTTCACAGAGAGCTTTTTGCCTACACAAAAGAGGGTTCTTCAAGGGTTCTTTAGTAAAGACAATGATTCTGTGAACACTCTAAGAACTGTGTACATGCTGTAATTGTTCTTCAAATGGCTCTTCAGAAATGGTTCTGCTGTTGTTACAATGTCAAGCTTGTAACAATAGAAAAATCTTTTCTGGTACTACATAGAACCATATACAATCAGTCAAAAGAACCGTTTCACCATGCAGAGAACCGTTTAAGCATGCACATGGTACTTTGAGTATTCATAGTTCTATATATAACCATTGTCTTTATCACAGTCTTAAAAAAGATGGTTCTTAAAGTGTTCTTTAGTACAGACATTGGTTCTGTGTAGAACCATAGACATCCAAAGAACCATTTGCTTGCTGAAATGGTTCTTTGCATGGTGAAATGTTTTTCAGATTGATGGACAATGACACCAAAATGGGTCTTCTTTTGTATACAAGCTTGACATCATAATAATAAGCAGAATCATTTTTGGTGCTACATAGAACCATGAACAACTCTATCAATCTGAAGTACTATTTCACCATGCAAAGAACCATTAAAGCATGCAAATTGTTCTTTGAGTGTTCCTGGCTCTATATAGAACCACTGTCTTCACAAAAAAATATGAAGAACCATCTTTTTAAGAGTGTACTTTAATTCTGTATTATTTTCCCATAAACCATGTAGACAACCTCTTGACAAGAAGTAGTAAGCTTTCTTTTGCTTTTTGAGCTTTTATTTTCTGGCAGGAATCAGACTTTATGTGAAATATCAGATTATAGATGTCTGATTTTGTGGTTTTTGTGTTTATGTGTGTTTGTACACAAAATGTTCTTCATGGGTGGTATGACATCAAATTTTTTTAGATGTTATCGCCCCCTACAGGGCTGGCAGGCTCATGTGTGAGCATTTTTGCGTTCTCGTGCAGATGAAAAGATTTTAGAAAACGCTGCTGGTGTGGAGGAAAATGTTTCTGGATAATGTGGACGAGACCGGAGCCAAACTAAACTCAGTGGTATCAAATCTGTCTAGTTGACTTATCCTGTTTTTTGGGTTCTGTCAGAATTGCAGTCAGGAATTTCCTTTGCTAGTCTATGGGCAGAACAATCTGATAGTATAAGATTATTTAACTTATGTCAACATATTTTTACTTGTTTTAAGCAATTTTATCTTAAAGTGTTTTATTCCATTGGCAGATCATTTTGCTAGTTTTAAGGATGATTTATTTACTTAAAATAAGTAAAAGTGTGTAGAAACAGGTGGAATATTCTTATAATATTCTTACAACAGACTCATAATGAGAAATATTAGATATATTAACTACATTTAAGATGTTCTCACCTGCTGAGACGTCATTTATTTGCAGTGTGGTCCTCCTTCTTTCCTAGACTGAAAGCTGCTGCTATTCTGAGTAAACATGTAGTTTTGCAGTCTCACAGCACATTTACACATTTACAAAAACACTGACACACGAATAACTTTAGTTTTCCTGCTGTGTAATTAAAATGTGTTGTTTATTGTCAAGTGTTGACAGTAGAGCTGTAATATATCCAGAGATGGAGATTCAGACGATTCAATTAATTAGCAGCAGGTTATTTTTCCACTATGTTCACTTTGTGGAGCACTGCTGTGATACTGAACACCAGGAAGATTGATGGAGAACGTGCTGTAGATGGTTCTACATGGAACATTTTTGTTTGCACCAAGAAGGGTTCTTCTATAGTTACAATGTCAAACTTGTACAATAGAAGAACCCTGTTGGATGCTATCAAGAACCCTTTTCAAAAAGGTTCTATATATAACCATTTACAGCACATTTTTAAGAACCCTTTCATGATGCAAAGAACCCTTTACTCATGCAAGGGTTCTTTTAGTGTAAGGTGTGAGGTGTTTGTTATTGCGATATTCCCTCCAATAGCCCATTTATTATACGGACTTAAATAAGGCGGTTCTTTGAGAGTTCTTTAGTAAAGACAATGGTTCTATTGAGAACCATGAGTTCTATATAGAGCCATTTGCATCCTTAAATGGTTCTATGCATAGTGAAATGGTTCTTCAGATTGATGGAGAATGTGTTGTATATTTTGAAAATGGTTCTATATAGCACCAAGAAAGTTTGTCTGTTGTATACAAGCTTGACTTTATAACAGCAGAACCCTTTTTGGTTCTATGTAGAGCAAGACACAGCACTTTCTCTGTCAATCTGAAGAACGGTTTCACCATGCAAAGAACCATTTCATTGTGTATCACAAGGTTTCTTTGATTCTTCATGGTTCTATATAGAACCATTTTCTTTACTAAAGAACCCTTGAAGAACCCTCTTTTTTAAGAGTGTATATGGCACCAGAATGGGTTCTTTTTGACATGGTTACAATAGAAGAACCCTTTCTGGTGCTATATAGTGCTTTTTTCAAAATCTTCTTTATAGAACCAGCTACAGCATGTTCTCCATCAATCTGAAGGGCCATTTCATTTGTTTAGTCATACAAAGGGTTCTTTGAGTGCTCATGGTTCTTTATAGAACCATTTTCTTTACTTAAAACCCTTGAAAAAACATGTTTTTAAGAGTGTATTATGATATGGCTGAATAAACCAATATTATCAGTTCAGTCAGACTTTTTAGCCCAAACTTTTCAGTCTGAAAATCTCAGCTGGAAGTTTGAAATTCAGTCAGTGTTGTTCCGTGTTGGGGCTCGTCTGCACCGTAACCAGCCATTATTCCTCTGGATTGACGGATGCTGTGGCTGCTCTGGCTTTGTGGTTCCCTTTGTGATGTGACAAAGAGACGAGACAGTATTTCAGAACAGGAGTGTCAGTCTTCTGCGCCCGGCGGCTCTGTGATACGTTTGATAGCTGTTCGTTACGGAGAGACGGGGATAATATGACCGTCTATTGTTTTTCCGCGAAGACTGCAGTTGTCCTTTTTTGACGGGACTCATTGTTTTACACTTCAGTAACTGCGGCGTTTGTATGCAAATTCAGAAGAACGGCAGCAAATCATTCAAGCCATCAAAAAGCTCGACTCATAAATCATCCGAGATTGAGAGCAAATGATGCAATTTTTTGTTATTTTGCGTTTTTGCGTTTTTTAAGTGCCACTGAGGGACGACAGGGTGCAGAGTGATGGATGCAGAGCTCAGAGGGGGATCGAAAAGCTTTGAATGGTTGTCTGCCTGCAGAACTTCTTACTGATATTTAGAAATCACTGGAATTTTTGGTAAAAGATAAACAGAGCTGCAAGTTCACCGCAAAACATATCTTAGTGAGTGAAAACATCTTAAATATAGTTAACAGATCTAATATTTCTCATTATGAAACTTGTACGAATATTATAAGATTATTCCACCTGTTTCTATACATTTACACACCTGTTTTTTGCTGTATAGAACCATATACAGCACATTCTTTATCAGTCTGAGGAACCATTTCACCACTAAGCATGCAAAGAGGTCTTTGAGTCTTCATGGTTCTATTTAGAACCATTTTCTTTACTAAAGATCCCTTGAAAACCATCTTATTTATGTGTGTAGAAGCTACATGCTTTATAATTTACCTTCTACAGACTCTTGGTGTTCAGTATCACAGCAGTGCTCCACAAAGTGAACATAGTGGAAAAATAACCTGCTGCTAATTAATTGAATCGTCTGAATCTCCATCTCTGGATATATTACAGCTCTACTGTCAACACTTGACAATAAACAACACATTTTAATTACACAGCAGGAAAACTAAAGTTATTCGTGTGTCAGTGTTTTTGTAAATGTGTAAATGTGCTGTGAGACTGCAAAACTACATGTTTACTCAGAATAGCAGCAGCTTTCAGTCTAGGAAAGAAGGAGGACCACACTGCAAATAAATGACGTCTCAGCAGGTGAGAACATCTTAAATGTAGTTAATGTGTCTAATATTTCTCATTATGAGTCTGTTATAAGAATATTGTAAGATTATTCCACCTGTTTCTACACGTTTGCTTGTTTTCAGTAATTGTATGTAGAGAAAGTGTCAGATCATTTCTTATTTTGAGAAATAATGAAGATAATTTTTCTCATTTCAAGAAATGATGCTTAAAACAAGCAAAATGATCTGGCAATGGAAGAAGACACTTTCACTAGATAAAATTACTTAAAACAAGTAAAAATGCTTTGAAACAATTAAAATAAACTTATAATATTCTTAGAGTGATTGTGCATGATACAATGACACTTTTGCAGTGTTGTGAGTACCTTACTAGCATGAGCAGTGTGTGCATAACAACATCTGCCGGTGTTTCACTGACTTTCTACATGGGATTTGATCAATATCTGCCAAATATCATGATCAATGGTGTATATCTGTGGAGGCTGGTAGGACCCAATGCACAGTACCATGAAAAACTGTTGGTAAAATTAATATTTATTTCTGTTTTATTTCTATGTATTTATATAACATGTATATTGGTTTGTTTTGTAATGTGTAAATTTTATTTGTTTATTTTTAAATATTTTTACATTTTTAATGTTTTCTATGAATGGACAGATGGAGTGACAACTCAATGTGCAGCTTGTTTTGAAAAGCAGCTGGTGGTAAATATTTAATCACATGTGGTTCAATGGTTTAGTTATGCGTAATCCAAAATACAGTGAACACTCAGGCTGTGTTCAGACTGCAGGCGAATCGGGTCTCTTTCTCAAATCTTCTGAGTCGACTCTCCGCTCTGTTATCTGAAAGTGATCAGATCAGATTTGTGTGTCCAGACATCACCAGTCTATCTGCATGGGTTGCCGTGGTAACAACGTAGGCGTCAGTAACTACTTAGCTGGTGATGCAGATTTCAAACGCAGATGCAGGAGAGATGGAGGAGCATCATCATCACCCCTCCAAACTCTCCAGAACTCTCATCATCATCATGAATCTTTGGAGCTCTTCTTGAATCCCAGCACTTCATCACTCTGGATGTGACGTCGTCGCTGTTAGTCGTGTTGCGACTGACAGAAAAGAATCTGATTTCAGCGTCCAGAGCGTCCAGACTGAGACACATCTGTAAAAATCTGATTGGAGTCTCACTTCAGGTTGAGAACCCTTTAGAACCATTTTTTCCCTTTATTAAACCTCTGGGGTTCTAATGGGTGACCCCAACTTATTTGCTGCACCAGCAGGCTGAAGAACTGCGGAGCTCTTTTTCTCAGGGCGTATATATATATATATATATATATATATATATATATATATATATATATATATATATATTCTGAGTTCCTCCAGTGAATGACACATGAAATGGAATAATAAAAGCGCTGTATCTGCGATACAGTAAAATTAAATTTTTAATGAACATCTCTCTCTCCAGAAGAAGCGGCTGAAAGTTTCTCCTTCTCTCGGCACATTCGTCCACTGGGACTTGCAGCCGAGAACCGCCGTTCCGCTCATCCATCTCTTTGACAAGGCAGGTGGGTAATAAAAAGTAAAGCTGTACAAGAGCGTGAGTGGGAATAAAAGCCTTTATCATGGGAGGGTCTTAAGTGGCCTTAATGGCCTTGCATTTCACACACTGCCTTGAGGGTCAGGAGGGCCAGCTGTTTCTCCAGGTCACCTCCTGAGGGTGTACTTCTGTTTATGTGCTCTTACAGAGAAGAGAATAAAAACGTCACACACCGGTTCCAATGTCAATCAAGAGTTTTGATTAGCTCATTTTCATCCGTTTCTACGGAAACCGCCCTAAGATATCACAGTGTTGGTGTCTCCTGCGGTCACTCACTGATATCATTTGGGGTAAAAATAGATGTGATTTAAAGCTGTGAATGTTGATATTATCAGTTGAGTGTATTAGCAGCACGACACACTAACTAGCCTTGAGTCTGGTCAGTGCTGGCTAACTCAGCTCTGTGAAGCTGGCAGCGTTTCAGCAGCTCAGTAGGGTGTTAGCAGTTCTTTTAAAGACAGCTGTATATGTGGTTCTATTGCCTTGTACTGGGCACTGGAGCTGGTTGGGTTGGTTTAGTGGTCACCATGGACTGGACATGTGTGGGTGGAGGTGACCTACCCTGCTTCACGGCCGTTCAGTAGCTCTGAGCGATGGGCCTCCCCTGCTGTTATGTTCAATAAAAGGGCATTTGTTTGAAGTGCTATGTTTCCTGCGACTACCTACTATACGCCGATGCCACAATACTTTATTATTGTAATTTTAACTGTAATTGGCCAAAATACCAAATCACTCCATTTATCGTAGAGTTCTAAGAGCTGAAGAATCATTATGTAACAGTTTTTCTTTAAAGTAACAGTGTCAAAATCATTTTGATGTTACAATGAGTGCGTGTACAAGCACTCAATAATCAATCATAATTAAATTTCTGCAGTTATCTGATTATTCAAATGGTCATGTAAACGGCACACTCTGATTTCTTAGATCGGAATAAGGTCTAGAAATCCAGTTAAGAAATCTCAGTGCATGTGAACTCTTACTCTGATTTCTTTCGGATTCCTCAGTCTGTGCATATACAAAAACAGACGGTGATACCAGAAATAAGCGAGCGACGCCACCGCGAGACGCAGCAAAACACTTTTGGAGTGACGCTGAAAACGAACACATGCTTGACGAAATGAAGGATTTGAATATTCTCCATTCTCTAATTAATGTATGTTCATATGTTCAAGTAAAGAGGTGCGATGCTTTTTAAAAAAAGCCACAGCGTGAAGTTTGAGTGATGTTATGTTTATGTTACATCTTATTCTGTGAGTTTATTGGCCAGTTTCAAAGCAGAAATCCTATTACTGTCTGACTCATTTAAACCCAGAGTTTCCCCATTATCTGATTTCCCAAGAGCATGTAAACACACTGAACCAGATAATGACACAATCAGATTTTCTGCAGTTATAAGATTAATAAGTGCATGTAAATGCACTCACTGACTTATAACAGTGAGAATGGCGCCTCTTTCGTTGCCACTTCGGGCCAGAATGCCTGCTATAGTGCTATGTAACCTTGGAGGAGCAGCACAAGAACCTCACTAAACGCTTTATGGCACTGGCTTTTACTTGTAAAAGAGATAAAAGGATGCAGGACAGACTCACGGCTAATAGGAAAAAACAACAATCCAACAGCAGAGTGCGTGTTCAGTCCCGTTTCAATCAAAGAAATAAATTCATCCGCTAGAAAGTTTGGTCAGTCTGTCAATCTCACGCCAAATAAGCCTTGAAAGTTTGTAATAAAATCCTGCGATGTTGCACTACCTTTAAGTCGACATGGTTCTTTCTCTTGTGATGTTGGCATCTGGACGATATAGATTACACTAAGATTTCGGTTGTTTACGTATAGAAACGTCCCAAAATGTAATCTGTAGCGTCCATATGTCTGCGTGACGTGTGTGCACCCAAACGGGAGTTGAATTCTGTTTCCTTCAGCAGGTCAACAAATATGTGTGCACAGCTGTCCATTAGGGGGCGCTCAAAGCATGATTTGTATTTACATCAGTGGTGTTAAAGTGAATTTCACTCTGCAACACTAGGGGGAGCCCAAGAGGAAAAAATACCCATTCTAACATAATGCTGCTTCAAACACAATAACAGCACTTTTATAAAAGCTGTTGCTGATTTAAATATATTCAGCGTTATTGATGAAGCTGCAGGACGCTGCGTTGGAGCTGACCCGTTGTTACTGCTTGCTCATTGTGGATAAGAGCTGCAGCAGGACTCTCTGCTTCCTGTGGAGCGTGACTCCATTGTTTTCCACTTGGATGGGAAAATAGATGTTCATACAATTATAAAGCAATCTGGCTGATTTAGCCGGGACTTTGTAACGATGTTGACATCCATGTCCGCAAGGTTTCCACCAGCTTCCTAATGTGATCCGTGTCGTGTCCCAGGTCTCCCTGTGTTATGACAGCAGGAGCGTATGATAATAGTAATACTAATAATAATAATAATAATAATAGTGATAATAATGCTTATTTATAAAGCACTTTTGATAGCAGTGGCTGCTCAGAGTGCTTTACAGACAGGAGATGAAGCTTAACAGTGATAGAAAAAACTGAGTATTAATTTAAAAGTCATATAAGATCAGATTAAGGAGATAAAGACCAGAGAGCTGTAGAGTTTTAAGTGCCGAGTTAAAAAGCTGCGTTTTCAGATGTTTATTAAAAGTGAGCTCTGAGCTCGACTGTCTAATAAAAGCTGAACTGAGCTCCACAGTTTAGAAGCAGAATAACTGAAAGAGTCTCTCCACGTTTTCTGTGTTTTACTGAAGGAGTTCAGAAGGTCAGAATCTTGAATTAAAGTACTAACGGTATGATTTACTGTAAAACTGCAGTATAAAACTCTAAAAAATGTCACTTGAATGTTTTACACGCTTCAAATGTTTGTGTTTCAGTCAGAAGTTGCATCAAACCCAGACTGAACCCCAAACGGCTCTCTACTCTCTAAATAGTGTTCCAGCTATGAAAGTTTAGAGATTCTAGCCTCTACAGCCAAACAGTGCATCATGTATCGAGTGTGGATGTGTCTGAGACCCAAACGACTGTTTCTTAGCTGTATGTTGCTCTGTTGGGCTGCAGGATCCAGTATTTAAACTCCTATGTAGTGCACTATGTAGGGAGCAGGGAGCCGTTTGAGATTCAGCCCCAGTGTGAGACGAGGAGCCGCTGGATTGGTGCTAAATTAGACTCATGGTGGTGATTTGGTGACCAGAAAGTACTTATAAAGCAAAGTTTTGTGCATTAAACAGTGCTGTGATATCATATCTTCATTGTTATACAACAAAAAGGTTAAAGTTCATAAAACGACCGCAGTGTACAGCGATTAGTGACCGAACATTCTCCTCATTCAGCGGTCCATGGTTGCTTAGCAATGATACCATACTCTAAAGGAACTACATTTCTTGGCGGAATACTTACTTATGTCCGTTATTATTAATAATAACTTGAATTATTTTCTGAAAAAGTGTGTATTTTATTATAATTTATGTTGGTTGTTATATAAAAGCAATAAGCCACTTGAGGCAGTGCGTTACTGTGATTTTATCAGAGGGAGGGTAGTTTAACTAACAGCGCCCTTCCCGTGATAAAACCCCAGTAACGCACGGCGTCTCGTGGCTCATTGCTTTAGTACGTACGGTAAGATCAGGCCTCGCTCCTGGTGCCTGTTCCGAGGGGAATCGGGGGTTGTCTCCGTGGCCGTGAGCTGATAAAATAGTGGAAAAAGATCTGAATGGTGAACCTTACAGTGGTGTCAGTGATAGAGGTAGAGAGCTCGGGGTAGTTGGGGGGCGTGGAGGGGGAGGCAGCGCACTGACTCTATAAAGCCCATTTTCATTTGTGTAATGATGCCTCCTGCTGAGCCGCAGCCGCTCTGACCACCCACCCCACCCAGCTGCTCGCAATGGAGGAGAGAGAGAGAGAGAGGAGGGGGAGAGAGGGAGAGTTTCAGCTTTTTACTGTGTTCTGATTATGCAGGTGTGTTAGGTTTATTTGGGTTCTTGATGCAGCGACTGATGCTCTACCTGTTTTCTCTCTCGCTCTACCTGCTCTCTCTCTCGCTCTACCTGCTCTCTCTCTCACTCTACCTGCTCTCTCTCTCACTGTACCTGCTCTCTTTCTCTCTCTACCTGTTCACCTCTCGCTCTACCTGCCCTCAATCTTGCTCTACCTGTTTTCTCTCTCTACCTGCTCTCTCTCGCTCTACCTGCTCTCTCTCTCACTCTACCTGCTCTCTCTCTCGCTCTACCTGTTCACCTCTCGCTCTACCTGCCCTCAATCTTGCTCTACCTGTTTTCTCTCTCTACCTGCTCTCTCTCGCTCTACCTGCTCTCTCTCTCACTCTACCTGCTCTCTCTCTCGCTCTACCTGTTCACCTCTCGGTCTACCTGCCCTCAATCTTGCTCTACCTGTTTTCTCTCTCTACCTGCTCTCTCTCTCTCTACCTGCTTTCTCTCGCTCTACCTGCTCTCTCTCTCACTCTACCTGTTCACCTCTCGCTCTACCTGCCCTCAATCTTGCTCTACCTGTTTTCTCTCTCTACCTGCTCTCTCTCGCTCTACCTGCTCTCTCTCTCACTCTACCTGCTCTCTCTCTCGCTCTACCTGTTCACCTCTCGCTCTACCTGCCCTCAATCTTGCTCTACCTGTTTTCTCTCTCTACCTGCTCTCTCTCTCTCTACCTGCTTTCTCTCGCTCTACCTGCTCTCTCTCTCGCTCTACCTGTTCTCTCTTTCTCCACCTGCTCTCTTTCTCGCTCTACCTGCTCTCTCTCTCTCGCTCTACCTGCTCTCTTTCTCGCTCTACCTGCTCTCTCTCTCTCGCTCTACCTGCTCTCTCTGTCTCCACCTGCTCTCTCTCTCGCTCTACCTGTTCTCTCTGTCTCCACCTGCTCTCTTTTTCGCTCTACCTGCTCTCTCTCTCGCTCTACCTGTTCTCTCTGTCTCCACCTGCTCTCTTTCTCGCTCTACCTGCTCTCTCTCTCTCGCTCTACCTGTTCTCTCTGTCTCCACCTGCTCTCTTTCTCGCTCTACCTGCTCTCTCTCTCTCGCTCTACCTGCTCTCTGTCTCCACCTGCTCTCTTTCTCGCTCTACCTGCTCTCTCTCTCTCTCGCTCTACCTGCTCTCTCTCGCTCTACCTGCTCTCTCTCTCGCGCTCTACCTGCTCTCTCTCTCTCACTCTACCTGCTCTCTGTCTCCACCTGCTCTCTTTCTCGCTCTACCTGCACTCTCTCTCTCGCTCTACCTGCTCTCTCTCTCGCTCTACCTGTTCTCTCTGTCTCCACCTGCTCTCTTTCTCGCTCTACCTGCTCTCTCTCTCTCGCTCTACCTGCTCTCTCTGTCTCCACCTGCTCTCTTTCTCGCTTTACCTGCTCTCTTTCTCGCTCTACCTGCTCTCTCTCTCTCTCGCTCTACCTGCTCTCTCTCGCTCTACCTGCTCTCTCTCACTGTACCAACTCTCTTTCTCTCTACCTGTTCACCTCTCGCTCTACCTGTTCTCTCTCTCACTCTACCTGCTCTCTCTCGTTCTATCTGCTCTCTCTCTCGCTCTACCTGCTCTGTCTCCACCTGCTCTCTTTCTCGCTCTACCTGCTCTCTCTCTCACGCTCTACCTGCTCTCTTTCTCGCTCTACCTGCTCTCTCTCTCTACCTGCTCTCTCTGTCTCCACCTGCTCTCTTTCTCGCTCTACCTGCTCTCTCTCGCTTTACCTGCTCTCTCTCACTGTACCCGCTCTCTTTCTCTCTCTACCTGTTCACCTCTCGCTCTAGCTGCCTTCGATCTCGCTCTACCTGTTCTCTCTCTCACTCTACCTGCTCTCTCTCTACCTGCTTTCTCTCGCTCTATCTGCTCTCTCTGTCTCCACCTGCTCTTTCTCGCTCTACCTGCTCTCTCTCTCTCGTTCTACCTGTTCTCTCTCTGGCTACCTGCTCTCTTTCTCGCTCTGCCTGCTCTCTCTCTCGCTCTACCTGTTCTCTCTCTCAGTCTACATGCTCTCTTTCTATCTGCCTGCTCTCTCTCTCACTCTACCTGCTCTCTCTGTCTCCACCTGCTCTTTCTCGCTCTACCTGTTCTCTCTCTCAGTCTACCTGCTCTTTCTCGTTCTACCTGCTCTTTCTCTCTGCCTGCTCTCTCTCTCACTCTACCTGCTCTCTCTCTCACTATACCTGTTTTCTCTCTCGCTCTACCTGTTCTCTCTTTCAGTCTACCTGCTCTTTCTTGTTCTACCTGCTCTCTTTCTCATTCTACCTGCTCTCTTTCTCGCTCTACCTGCTCTCGCTATCGCTCTACCTGTTCTCTCTCTCGCTCTATCTGTTCTCTCTCTCTACCTCTACCTGCTCTCTCTCTCTACCTGCTCTCTGTCTCGCTCTACCTGTTTTCACTATCACTCTACCTGCTCTTTCTTGCTCTACCTGTTTTCTCTCTCACTCTACATGTTCTCTCTCTCGCTCTACCTGCTCTCTCTCTCTCTCTCTCGCTCTACCTGCTCTCTTTCTCGCTCTGCATGTTCTCTCTCGCTCTACCTGCTCTCTTTCTCATTATACCTGCCTCTCTTTCTCAATCTACCTGCTCTCTCTCTCTCTCTCTCTCTCTCTCTCTCTCTCTCTCTCTCTCTCTCTCTCTCCCCTGGTTGTGTTTTTCTCACTCTCTGCTCGTCTTTCACACCTGCTGGTTTGTTCCTGCGTCTCTTACAGTTACAGGCAGTTCAGTACCTGCAGGTTTGAGTGTGTGTGAGCTGCTCTGTGAACACTGCAGATGCATCAGTGTGTTTTCATTATGAGCTCAGACTAAAGGCCACCGTGCGGTGCGTAGCATCACGTAGCGTCACATAGCGTCACATAGCAGAGCGCTGCTGTAGCACTGTGTGTTTCTCTGATAAACATCAACATCTGGTTAATTTTTACACTCTACTCTTATGAATTTAATGAAAAAAAACTATCAGAGTAATTTATCCTGCTTGGCATCACTGCCTTTTCACAAACTCGCTGTTTTGGAGCTAAAAGATAAGAAGTGGAATTAAAGGCTATGCTAGTAACGTTAGCTGAGCTAACGCACCATTAGCTTCGTCTGTTTATCTAAAAAACTGGCTGCCTTCCTCTGTAAACTTCACGCCTCCTGTCATCAGCTGTGCCTCTCTGTGTCTCCATACGGCTTTCATTTATGGTAGTAATGACAGCGTCGCTGCGCTTTTATTTTGAAATTCTACACACATAAACGTAGTGCCATGTTTAACATTCTGCTGCTTTTATTGGTGACCTTAAAAAAGGTGGATCTTTAGTAAATAAAACGGTTCTGTATAGAACCATGAACACTCAACGAGACCTATGCACAATTAAAGGGTTCTTTGCATTGACAAGAATTTCTTCAGACTTGATGGAAAATGTGCTGTAGATGGTTCTATACAGAAACCTTTTGAAAATGGTTCTGTGTAGCACCCGAGAGGGTTCTGCTATTGTGACGATGTCAAGCTTTTAACAATAGCAGAAACCTTTTATATAGAACTAATACCTCAATCTGAATAGAATACGTCCATGTATACACTTCAATCGGAATAGTCTAGTCTGATTGAGGCCATCCGGAATACAATTTTTATCCGACTAAACGAGGTGGGTAATTCTGTAAACAATCCGTTAAATAGAAAAATAATATCCGTGTAAACGCCTGTATCTGATTACATTCCCTATCGGAAAGTTTAAGTCCGTTCTGATCATGTTCGTCACGTCATAGTGAGAGTTTATAGCGTTCGACATGGCGGAGCAGAAACTGGTCTGCAGAGGAGACGAAGTTTACGCTCTGATCTTTAAAAGACGGCGGTGGGACGGACGTCCAGCTTATGTGTCTCAGAACACGACGTCTTCCTCTCGGCCTTCTTTAATAAGGACATGTGAAGGACGTTTTCCTGAGTCTGACATCATTTTAAAGTGATTAAAAACACAAGCGCTGCTCACTGCTGCTCATCTCACTCTGACTGGACTCACGTGATGCTGGTTGTCATGGTAACGTCTACACTAAGCGGTTCTCTATGCATGAGCGTAATTTTGGATCTGATTTCTTGTAGTGAGCATGTAAACAGAGATTTTTCATCAGATTGTTGAGTAGAGTGAGAATATAAACACCTCAGTCTGAATCTATAATCGGGATGTATTCAATCGGACTGGAGAAAGTCTTTACATGTAAACACAGCTGGTATCACTGCTAGGTCTGAGAGGGGTTCACCACCCAAACATTTCCAGCCAACAGCATCTCCGTGATGAGAAAAGTGACCATTATTGAACGACTAGAAGATGGTTAACGCAAACTGAGCATCAACAGATGGGCCGCAGTCTCGCACTGTACACCAGCAGTTGGTGGGCGTTTGTGTGCATAACAAACTATGACTGTGCAATCTCCACTGAGATCTCTCCGACTTCAGCATGCGCGCTGTGGCGGGTCTTCATCATGAGGTTAAAGACTTCAGTCCGCAGACCATCTGTTGCCGCAGCTCCTTTGACGCTCTGAATCCAAGACTGGACGCTATCGACATCCCCTGCTAATTGTAGTCCAGTCTGCCGCCTCCAGGGCAGTTCACTGAGACCTGCTAATGAGCTTGCTTGGTTCTGCCTTTAATTCAATCGATCAGACACGTGTAGCCTAGCGCTAGCAGTCAGCAAAAGCTCCGGCGGCTGGAGCTGCCGATAAGATACGTCCGTCCCTGTCCGGGTCGATGGCCCAGTGCAAAAGTATGTTCTCGAATGTCAGTTCTCAGACAGGCGGAGGAGGCAGAAGACGGACGGGTGCTTCTCTGAATGAGCCCGCTGCCCCCCCGATGCTCCCTGGAGCCGACAGCTTTTTAAAAATCCGAAGCAGAAATTACACATCTGCTATCTTCCTGAGCAGAGCTGAGCTCTCTTCAGTCGGATCCTGCTGCCCCACTGAAAAGATAAATAGTTGTTTCCCTCCCCAGCTCTCCCGCTATCTCCTATAACCGCCCACTGCTGCCTCGCTTGATGTGAAAATTGAATATTGCGGCGGGGAGCGCGGCAGCACACGCGTGTCCATAAGCCAGGCTATTACACATGTAAATATGCCCCGTGCTGCCCACTACAGCTCCAGCGAAATGAACTGAGTCAGCAGATTCGCTGTCTGTTCTGAAACATGTTCACCTGTCAGATCAGTTAGACTTCGACTGGCTTCAGTCCCCCACACTGTAAACACCGCACAGTGTAGCACAGGTGGAAACTACACATCACAGGGCTTTGGTATGTTTTTAGCTGCACTGGCATGGTAATTTTGCTTTTGTTTGAATTTAATTTTAATATTCAACTTGGGAAAAAATCTTAATTCACAGTTGTTACCTTCCACAAACATGTTTACATTGTAGAAAATGCATTTATTGAGAGGGCGGCGCTGAGCGGCATTTGTTTATATGATGTTTGTTAATGACGGCTTTAGAGGGCGGCGCTGAGCGGCATTTGTTTATATGATGTTTGTTAATGACGGCTTTAGAGGGCGGCGCCGAGCGGCGTTTGTTTATTTGATGTTTGTTGATGACAGCTTTAGAGGGCGGCGCTGAGTGACGTTTGTTTATTTGATGTTTGTTAATGGCGCCTTTAGAGGGCGGCGCCGAGCGGCGTTTGTCTATTTGATGTTTGTTAATGACGCCTCTATTAATCATGACTTTGGTATAATAAAGCAAATGCAGTCGTTTTTCAATAAACAGCTTATTTATGCTTAATTTCCTTTAATTTTATTAATTTTATTAGTGTTATTACAATAGCTTGTTACAAAACAGGTCAATCTGGTTTCCGCACACTTCCCATGTGTGGAATTTCCACATTTTCACATTTTGCACACACATCTAGGACAGTTCACATTGAATCAAATTAAAGAAGTAGAACAGAATAAACTTCATGTCCATTTCTGTTCATTTGCCTTCATCTGGTTTCTCAAAATAAGGATAATAAAGAGATAAATAACAGAAAAAGTGCACATACAAAAACAAAACATGACTCACTAAAACACAGCTAAGAACACACACCAGCCTCAAACACATAGCTATCAGAATAATCACACCCCGGCTAAAATTAGCTACACTTTCATCACATCAATAAGTGACTTCATTGGAGAAATTCCATAAGGGTTAAATTAATTCTTAAAAATATTTTTTGTGGCCCAAAGTGTCCCATAACGCTGTCCAGAAGGGAGCAAGTAGAATTAAACAGAGGATGAGTGGGATTCGCTGGGCTTTCTTCCTACTCCTACACAAATATATCTCGCGTAACTGTGTTTGTGGTTTATGTATGATAAAAAACAAAAATATCTTTTATTAACAGCAAACATTCCTTTCTCCATGTTTTAGTGCTTCACTCATCACCTGTGAGACATTTAAAGAAAAAGAAAAATATATATTTGTGCGAAGTTGACACAAAACTGAACTGTTACATAATGAATACAGGCATGTAGAAAATCAGAGAAACAGCACATAAAATACTCTCTGATGTTTTTATCTGGGGCATCATATATGATACGTGTGCACTTTCCCATATATATTTCACGTGTGAGGTGTGCAAAAACTACGTTTATAACTCATCACACGTTTTTAAAAAATTGTGCTGTGATGAAAACCTGCGATCCTGACAGCACATTTTTAACATGCGAGGTGCAGAAGCCATGTATGTTTATTCACATGTGAAATGTATGCGCTTTTTTTCTGGAAGGGTCGGGCTAGGGTGGGCTACTTTTTCACGATACATGATATGTGTCACAATATTTGGTTTCTAAAATACTAAAAAAACAGAACAGTGCTTTTCTTCAGTGTTTTACCTGCTGTGGTACAGTAATTATAAGGACCGTTTATGCTCTCTTTGTAAAGAATCACACAGAGTTATAGAGTTCATTAAATACAGGATGTCTTCAGTAAAGCATACTGGGACAGCATTTATCATAATAATAAAATATTGACATATTTGTCAAAAATATGGTGGTGGTGTGGTATAGTGGATCAGACACAGCAGTGCTGCTGGAGTTTTTAAACACTGTGTCCACTCACTGTCCACTCTGTTAGACACTCCTACCTTGTCAGTCCACCCTGTAGATGTAAAGTCAGAGGCGATAGCTCATCTGCTGCTGCACAGTTTGTGTTGGTCATCCTCTAGTCCTTCATCAGTGGTCACAGGACGCTGCCCACAGGACGCTGTTGGCTGGATATTTTTGGTTGGTGGACTATTCTCAGTCCAGCAGCGACACTGAGGTGTTTAAAAACTCCAGCAGCACTGCTGTGTCTGATCCACTCAGACCAGCGCAACACACACCAACACACCACCACCACATCAGTGTTACTGCAGTGCTGAGAATGACCCACCACCCAAATAGTACCTGCTCTGTGGGGGTCCATGGAGGTCCTGACCACTGGAGAACTACAGAGTGAAACTGTATGGTCAGTGGAGCTGATACAATGGACAATGAGCGTAGATACAAGAAGGTGGACGTAATAAAGTGTGTGTGTGTGTGTCTATATATACACACACACACACACACACACACACACACACACATATATATGGGAAACTGCACTCTTTGAGAAGGATGCAGTTGGGCTCATTAATGCTGGTGTGAAGGCTCTTTCCTCTCCCTCTCTCGTGGGCCTGCGCGCTATCAAAGATGCATTTTTGGATAAAAGAAGTATCCCGGAGAAGAAATACAAAGCCTGTCTTCTCTCCCCCGCGGCGGCCGAGGCCGGTTATTAAGACCTGTTAATTGGCTTAGTGTTTGTTCACAGGTAAAGAGCGCGGCTGTGAAATGCAGAGCAGGTGTGCGAGGAGCTGACGGCGCTTTGGGTTCGACCATAACGAGAACACAAATTAGACTTAACACAATAATAATAAAAACGGGGGGGATGGATAAACACTGAGAAAAGATCATGTAATGAGTGATGATAATGTTCTGTTAACCTGCGTTCTGAGCTGCACTGCTGCTGTGAAGTGAATCAGTGTGATCTACAGAGACTTTAGGGCCTTTATTAACGGGTTACAGGCCGTGTGGTGTGACGTACCGGTGAGGTGAGAAGACAGACTGGTGTCTGTGATGTAAAAGGCTCTTAAGAGTGATGTGTGGTGTTTGTTCAGGGCGTGAGATGCTTGTCCGTCCTGCAGTGAGATGCCAGGTTCGGTTAGACACCTCATCTCGTATTTATGGGCTGGTAACAAGACTAATGTGGAAATGATGCTCTCTGACTTTTATTGAGTGAAATATTCATGAACAGCATTTCTCTTCACCTGAGTGTCCACACGGGGACACTGACACTGACGTCTGACTGGATATTGGAGATATTTACAGGCATTATGTTCTGATCTGTTTAAACCCAAACCATTAATAGATATAGCACTAACAATATTAACAATACTAACAATAATAATAATCTTATTTACATAGCACCTTTCATACAGTAGAAATTAAAAATAACACAGGAAAAAGAGCAAAAAGATAAGTAAAAAATAAAATAAATAATAGAAATGCAACACATAAAAGCAACGGCAGGAAAGGGGAAATATTACTAAAAATTTAAAATATAGTTAAAGTCCACAAGATAAAAGTGTAAATAAAAATACAATAAAAATACAACAAACAAGACAGTTAAAGTAAAATTCCAGTAAAAACAAGGGAAACATAAAACTAGTTAAATTGTAAAGTAAACAAATGTGTTTTTACCTGTTTCTTAAAGCACAGACAGACGGAACCTGACAGATGTTTATCGGTAACGTGTTCTAGATCTTTGCTACATAAAAACAGAACCTCTCTGCACTTTGTAAGTTTCATACATGGAACATGGAGAAGCAGCACTGGATGATCTGAAAACACGATTTGGAACATCGTCGGTCGGCACTCAGAGATGTGTGGAGGTGCTGAAGCATTAAGAGATTTAAAAACTGATAGTAATAAGCTAAATGTGTAAAAAATCATATACAGAATCATCTTTTATAGGGTATTTCTATTGAAATTTTTTGTATTTAAAATTTTTTTTAAGATCATTTTGATTTCTTTTAAAGTGAAGTTGAAAGATTTTGATTTATCACGAGCTAAATTTTTAAATGAGAGAGTTTTAGTCTGTATTTTAGCATCTTCTACTGTATTAAGACATTGCATTATAGTACAGTTTGGAATTCGTAGTGAACGTCGTCTATACGCTAAAATTTCGATGCATTTTGATGCTTTGATAGTGAACAATATAGAGAGTAAAGTGTACCACTGACCTTTTGAACAACACTAAGTGGCTGACACATTACATAGTGCACTATTTCTGCACTAGGGAGCAAGTCTGAACACAGCAACTGAGTTTTAGTCTGTGGGCGGAGCCTTATTTTGGCCACGCCCCTGTATTTCAGAGCAGGAAGTGAGGCTGCATCCCTGTCCCTCATGGCCACATGGTGAGCAGTTAGATCCCATTGTTTTGAAGTAAATGAGTCCCAAAGTCTGAAAATCAGTGTGGAACATTAAGAATCGTCATATTTTCTGCAGTTCAGCACTTTTTAGTGTTTTAATGTAAAATATGATGATTTTCTGTGTGAACAGCTGTTCAAAGCTGTGTTTGCTGAGTTTCTGAGCTCAAAATGAGCCAAAATTGTCACTGAAACAGTCACTACTGACACATTTGGTACAGTTTGGTAGAGTGATGATTGTTTTGGTAGAGACAAAATGGAAAGTTCAATCATTAGTTTTAATAAAATAATCATAATTAAGGTTTAGAGTCACTCAGACACTCTGACTTTGAACCAGTTTTATATATATATCTTTATATATATAACTTTATTAGGTACACCTACCTTGTATCTATGCTGACTTGGGTCCAAAAGTCTTAGAGTACTTTAAAAAATACGAATTCTTTGTTTAAATCTGGAAATAACGAACAGAAAGTTTTAGAATTTTCTCACTCCTGAAAATCAGAGCACAAACTACAACCAGATACAATTCAAAAATGTCTATTGTTTGCCAAACATATTGTTTCATAAACGCAGCTCACCGACACTTTGGTCGTTAAGGGAGCGTTTAACAGTAAATAACATGGACGCCTTTCTAAGTTTTATTTCCCAAGTGTTGAGCTTAAAGACAAATCACTTGTAGTAAAAAGAGCAGCTTCACTGAAGTGGGACTTTGTAGACGGTTTAAAGGAGCTACTTTCTTCATCACGAGTGATTTGGTGTGATTTGCCTTCTTTTAGTTAAACACATGGGAAATGTTATGCACTGTGTAGACGGTCCCTTAATGACTAAAGCGTCGATGGTCTGTGTTCCTGAATCATGTTCAGCAAACCGAAGGCCATTGTTGACATATATTGCGTTGTAGTTTGTTCTCAGTCTCTCAGGAGTGAGAAAATGCAGGTTTGATCATCTCTAGATGTTTTTATAAGAAATTGAGGAGAGAAAGTCGAATATCCAGCAAATGTCCAGCACAAAAACAACTTTACTGCGCTACTTTTTTGAGTAGATGGAATTGCCGTTATTAAATTTGTTGTAATATTTGGGGATTCTTGCTTAATTTTTATTTATTTTGCAGAACTATTGTATAAAAGCAACAGAACACTGGAGTTCGTGTGTTCTGGTGAATATAAAGTATCATAACATGACATTATTGACCGCAGCATGCTCTATTATGTTCTTTTGCTTACATACACACTAAAAGCTGATTCTTCAAGGGTTCTTTAGTTCAGTGATTCTGTTTAAAGCATCAGTTCTGTATGGAAGCATTTCATGCTTTAACAGTTCTTTGCATGGTGAAATGTTTCCTCAGATTGATGTAGAATGTGTTATATATGGTTCTATATAGCACCAAAAAAGGTTTCTCCACTGTTCCAAGCTTGACAGATCCTGTTTTTAGTGCTATATAGAACCATTTTCAAAAAAGCTTCTATACACAACCATGTACCACGCATTATCCATCAGCCTGAAGAACCATTTAACCATGCAGAGAACCATTTAAGCATGAAATGTGTCCAAAACAGCTTACTGTCACACTAAATAGGGCGTCAAAAATAATACACCACCGATAAAAGTGTATGTGGTTTTGGACGCAGCTATGGTTTTAAATAGAACCACTGCCTTTACTAAAGAACCCTTGAAGTAGCGTCTTTTTAAAGTGTGTATTTATAGGAGACGCCTGCTGAAAAAGCCCATAGAAACCCAGTGTTTCTGTTGGTTCCTAATCCTTTAATCTAATGGTCCTTTTCCAGCTGGGATATGTGTGTCTCTACTTCATGTTGTATAAGAACTACTTAAGGCCCAGAGACCTAATGTTTTCGTGCCACACCGTCCCGACATCACCTCCCAAAATCGCCTCCCTCTCCATTAATTTAACTGCCTCGCTTTCTTTTAGACGAGAACTGCCGGTGTCTGCTTTCTTAACTCCGAAATTACCATCATTGTCATTCTTCTAACGCCGCTGTCATCTGAAGTCAAGTGAGCGCTCGCTGATGAACGTATCATCAGCCCTTCATGGCATTAGCCACTGGGAAATGAAAGCATTATTGAGAGCGGAGATCATGAGCGCTGCTGTGATGGCTGATGTAGCCTCATTGACACCGGCTGATTGAAACTAACGTCCATGTGCACTTTGTTCACATCATCTCAGAGCGGAGGTCGTGCAGAAGATCAGCCCTCTCCTCTTTATGCAGCGCAAATATTAATGCATCGTCCGTGAATGAGTCGACTCTTCTAGGCTGGACGTCACCACAGACTTTCACAGTCTCAACAGATTCCTAAAACGGAGAGCATCACAAACTTAACGTCAGTTTATCCCAGAATTTCTTGTCTTTTTGTCGTGAGGAGCTCAGACTAGACTAGAAGCAGAGAGAGAGAATAACACGCAACGAGTTTGGGCTACGAATAAGAACTCAAACTCCCAGATCTCCTCAGATCACACGGCACACAGAGCTGAGCTCACTGGACCTGTTTGGGCTTTATGAGTAATAAACTGGGGATGAATCTGTGGTGAGAAGCGCTGATATCACACTGAGAGCTGGAGGAATATTTCACTACAGACTGGCAGCTGAGCTGAATCTGTAAGGACAGTGATGCGACGCCTGGATCGACTCTATAATCATGATATCGGCTCTAATCTGCCTGTGTTTCACGCTCGGCTCCTCTGTCTCCGCTCTGCTGTTCATTCATCTCTTCTCCTTTCTCTCCACTCTTCCAGCTCTCTGATTGGCTGTTTGAATCTCTCACTGCATCTCTGACTGTCTCTCACTGCAGGACTCGTAAATATCAAACATGTCTGATGATATCTGAGGGTCTCTGATCACTCCAGAGTTCCATCGGGGGGCTAAAGATTCACTCGTTTCTCCTCTCACACCACAGATCATCCGCACTGTCAGTCGCTTCCGATCGAGCTCCCGACCTGAAGAGTCACTTCAGACTGTGAAAATTTGACGCAAGGGGCAAATCGGGGATAAAATTGGGCAAAAATGAATGCAGTGTGGGCCCAGCCTGAGGTGAACGTTGGTGTTGAAGATCCGTTTTTCTTTTAAGACAAATAAAACATTTGTATCGGTTATTAATGAGCTGTTGTTTTTGTGTGGAACTGATTCTTGACTGACTAAGACAGCACCAATGTTAGTGACACTGCGACCGGAGGCTTGCAGCACTGTCGGAGAAACACAGCCCTGTGCATTATATATTTATTTTTTGGGGGATTTTTTCCAGTTTTCTTCCCAGTTTAGCCGTAATCAATTCCACTCACTAGTTAGGACTCCCCCAATCACAGGGTACCACCAGCACTAGGAGTGTGAAGGTCAACACAGGCTTCTTCCGAGTCACATGAAGCTCCACTGCATCTTTTCAAACTACTACTACTGCTTTTGCTGCTAACGCAGCGTCACTGGACAGCTGAACGCGCTCGGAGGAGAACGCTAATCATCCTACCCACTCGGAGAGAGTGAGCCCAATTATGCTTTCTCCGTTGAGTGAAAATGACCCACTACAGGCTGTACTAACTAAAGTTACCCTAGGGGGGCGCTATACAACTCCAGTGGAACAAACTGTAACTCACACTACTGTCTGTTCAGAATAAATTAGAAAACCCTACCTTCACGCAGTCGAGGTTTTTCCATCGTACGGAATTCATACACACTTAAAAAAAGATGGTTCCTCAGGGGTTGTTTAGTAGAGGAAATGGTTCTACATAGAACCATGAACACTCAAAAAACCCTCTGCATGATTAAAGGGTTGTTTGCATGGTGATGTAGTTCTTCAGATTGACAGAGAATGTGCTGTGTATGGTTCTATATAGCACCAAAAAGGGTCCTGCTGTTATGACGTCAAGCTTGTATACAATAGAAGAACCCTTTCTGGCGGGATGAGAGGGACATAGTTAGGAAAACAAATTAACCAAAGGCTCGACTAAACAGGTAAGTTTTTAGCCTAGACTTAAAGATGGAGGCTGTGTCTGAGTCCCGAACACAGACTGGTGGGCTATTCCAAAGCTGGGGGGCTTTGTATGAAAAGGCTCCTCCCCCTGACGTAACTTTATTTATTCTGGGTGCTAATAATGAGCAGCACCTTGTGATCTAAGTGGGCGTGTCGGTTGATAATAGGAAATAAGGTCACTGAGGTACTGAGGATCAAGGCCATTCAGAGCTTTATATGTCAGTAGAAGAATTTTGTACTCAATGCGGAATTTAACTGGCAACCAATGTAAGGTACACAAAATTGGGCTAATGTGGTCGAATTTCCTGGTTTTGCTCAGAACTCTGGCTGCAGCGTTCTGGACTAACTGAAGCTTGTTAAGGTTTTGGCTGGAACAACCAGAAAGCAGAGCGTTACAGTAATCTAACCTGGACGTGATGAAGGCGTGAACTAACGTTTCTGCATCCTGTAGCGACAGTGCATTTCTTAATTTAGCGATGTTATGCAGGTGGAGGAAAGCTATTCTGGTAATATTGGTAATATGCTCATCGAAGGCCAGACTGGGATCAATCGTGACACCAAGGCTTTTTACAGATGTGCCTGGTGCAATTGAGAAACTATCGAGATTAAGAGTAAACGTAGGCAGATTATCCCTAGCAGCTTTTGGACCAAGAAGAAGGACTTCGGTTTTGTCCGAATTTAGTATAAGGAAGTTGCTTGACATCCTTTAATACATAATTTAATTCCTTAATGTCTTTTACACAGTCCTCTATCTTATTAAGTTCAGTTTTGTCCCCTGGTTTAGCTTAAATATACAATTGTGTATCATCGGCATAGCAGTGGAAACTGATGCCATGTTTTCTAATGATGGTACCTAGTGGTAGCATATATAAGGTAAATAACATGGGTCCTAAGACAGAGCCCTGTGGAACACCATACTTTACTCTTGTGAGAGCTGATGGTTCACCATTTACATTAACAAACTCAAAGCGATCACTAGGGTAAGATTTGAACTGTGAAAGAGCTTTACCTGTCACTCCTACTAGTTTCTCAAGCCTGTCTAATAGAATGGAATGGTCTATTGTGTCAAAAGCTGCACTAAGATCGAGTAAAAACCAGTAAGGATATGTTTCCTTTGTCAGCGGATAATAAAAGATCATTTACAATTTTCACTAACGCTGTTTCGGTACTATGGTGAGGCCTGAAGCCAGACTGAAATTTTTCATATATATCACTCCTATGCAGATGGGAACATAATTGTTTTGCCACGGCTTTCTCTAAAATTTTTGATAAAAAGGGAAGATTTGAAATACGTCTATAGTTTGATAACTCAGAGGGGTCAAGACTGGGTTTCTTTATTAAGGGTTTAATTACACCTAATTTAAGAGATTTTGGAACATACCCGAGGCTGAGAGAAGAGTTTATTATAATTAGAAAAGGCTTAGTTATTTCTGGCAAAACGTCTTTAAGTAAACCTGTAGGAATTGGATCTAGTATACAAGTTGTTGTTTTTGAAGATTAAATAATTTGGATGAGCTCTGTTTGTTGGAGTAAAGTAAAAGACTCCAGCGTCTCTGTAGTGGTTATACTGCACTCTAGATCTAGATTAGGTTTATAGGACGCTGCACTGCAATGCTGCGCATTTTGAATTTTGTTCCTAATCAATTCAATTTTATTATTGAAGAAGTTCATGAAGTCAATGCTGCTGTATGCTGATGATATCTGGGCTTCAGTAGCTGCTTGATTATTAGTTAATTTAGAGATAGTACTGAATAGTAGTCTAGGATTATTCTTGTTATTTCCAATCAATGACGAGAGATAGGCTGAACGTGCTTTAGTGCTTTTCTATAGTCTATAAGGCTCTCCTTCCAGGCAGAATGGAAAACCTCAAGTACAGAATGAAAGAGAAACAACAATCTGCATATTAGGAGTTGATTCGTATTGGTGAGCTGATTCAGTTGATATGGCTCTTTGAAAGGAGACACTATGAGAGAGAGAGAGAAAGAGAGAGAGAAAGAGAGAGACTGACTTTGCTCTTTGGCAGTTGGTGAATGATGATAATCAGAGCAGATGAAGTGTGAGATGAGTGTGAGGGTTATTGTGGGTTGTTTGGTGTGACTTTAAACATCTGTCACTGTAACTTGGCCTAATCTATCACAGGCCTTCATTATCACACTCTCTTACACACTACAGTTCCAAAAGTATCCGGACAGACGTCAAAAAATTATGTCTGAGTAAGTAAAACATCTTGGAGGTGGTCAATACATTTAATATTTCTCATTTTGAGATTATTTCAAGTGTGTTACCGAGCCTGTATTTCTGTGTTTGACTTCCCAGTTTTGTTTTCCCGATCTCGATTCTAGCCTGACCCCTTTTTGTCTCTGTTTTCTCTTTCGTGTAGTGACCTCTGGCTCATGTTCTCTCATTCTGGTTTAGCTCAGCCTGCATTGCCCCGTTTGCCCGTGTATGGACCCTTGCCTAGTACTACAGTTCTGGATTAGCCCTTATTAAACATTCTAACCACAGCCTGCTCTGCGAGTGACTCTTAAAGCCGTCACAGTCTGGAAATAAGTTACATAATCTTACAATCTTTTTACAACAGTCTCATAATGAGAAATATTAGATATATTAACTACATTAAAGATGTTTTCGGCTCCCGAGTGGCGCAACCGTCTAAGCGCTGGCCCTATCATCAGGAGATCACGAGTTCGATCCCTGGTGATGCTACAGCCATCTGTAGCCGGGAGTCCGAGAGAGCACAATTGGCCTCGCTCTCTCTGGGTGGGTAGGATGGCCCCTCCTTCTCCCCCCATCACTCAGCGTGATGCTAGTCAGCGCAGGCGTCTGTTAGCTGACGTAACAGATCTGGCGGTTGGCGCTTTCCTCCGAGCGCGTTCGGCTGTCCAGTGACGTTGCGTGAGCGGCAGCTCGAAAAGAAGCGGTGGCGCTTCACAGGTCTCGGAGGAAGCCTGTGTTAGCCTTCACCCTCCTAGCGTTGATAGCATCGTGTGATTGGGGGAGACTAACTAGCGGGTGGAATTGGAGACGACTAAATTGGGGAGAAAGATGTTTTCACTCGCTATCATTTTTTGCAGTGCAGCTCTTATAGTGACTAAATTTTGTGTTGATTTTTAGTTTTCTACATCATTTCAACACACCAGCTGTCCTTTACATTGTGTGAAAATTTAATGATGAATGGACCAACAGAAATGCTCAAAAATCACTCGAAATAAAATCTCTTTATTTTGACCTACACTGACAGGTAAGAGTGTTTTTGCCCTCTCTTGTAAAGTCACTATTTTGGAGATGCTTGTTTTTTTTTGGACAGCGACGAAACATCACGGTCATGGGCAAAAGAAATGGGGCGAAGTCTATAGACTGTAGAGGATATTTAGTCTCACATTGAACTCAAACTAGCTCAGCATTGTGTTTCAGCTGTTTGAAGCCGTCAGTGCTGAGTGGATCAATACTGACTCTTCTCCCTGTAAAAGACTGTCTGGATATTCACACACTAAACTCCAACATTCAGAGAAATCAGAGTGAAGAGCTCTCCTGTAATAACTCACTAACTAACTGCATCTGTGTGTTTAATGACTTGTTGGTAAAACCATTAAAAGCTTAATGTGTGTATATACACATCCAGATATGGACGGGGCCTGAGTGGCTTTCCACTCAAGCCCAGTTCAGCTGCTTTTATTTAGGCTCTGACTATGTGTGTAGACTCTGTATGTGTGGCAGAGGTGGTCAGAGTCCGGCTGCTCTGTGTGGTCAGACCGTGACCTGTAGCAGGGGGCAACAGTTAAGTGCTTTCATGCAGGTGCAAAAGGCGTGAACAACGGAATTCAGGAGACGCCGACGAGGCTTGAAATTCGTTTTTGGAGAACAAGCAGAGCTTTCCTTCCCCCGCCCCTTCCCCCTCCAACGACACTTTTCTTCCTGTGACCATGAAATTTTGTGACAACGGCAATTTCGGAGGCTGCTCCTCACGCTACGCGCCTAATAAATCAGGAGCGACGGCGGGATTTCAACCCGCTCAGTATGCAGGAGCGAGCCTCCGAGCTAAACACACCTACAAACTCCTTTGTTTGTCTGCAGCCAGCGCAGCGTTTGTGTCTGAGCGCGTAACTAAAAACTAATCACTGTTCTTCTGTATTCTTCACACACAGCAACGGCAACAGTGATGTTCACTGTGCAGCATCGAGAGGAGCGTTTTTAGATAATCTCTAAACTCTTCCGACAATCAAACTGTGCAAACTTACAGATATGCAGCATTCATCACTTTCCTTCCACAGCGTTCCCGTCATGGCTATCGGGTCTACCTGTCACATCGCACAGCGGAGCAGATTTGTTCTGACAACCAACGTTAAGAGGCTACAGCTTAAATACAGCCATCGGAATGTAAAACTGGATAAACAAAGTAACCTGAAATTACACTCCTATTGATACCGCATTTATATGTCAACATTCAAACCTAGTATTATTAACAGGAATATCAGATACAACAGTTTGTGGACACCTGACCATCACACCTCTATGAGCTTGTTGGACGTCCCATTCCAAAACCATGGGCATTAATATGGAGTTGATGTTGGACGAGATGGCCTGGCCCACAGTCGACGGTCCAATTCATCCTAAAGGTGTTCAGTGGGGTTGAGGTCAGGGCTCTGTGAGGGCCACTGGAGTTCCTCCACACCAAACTGGTCACTCCATGTCTTTATGGAGCTGCTTTGTGCACAGGGGCTCAAACTGCTGACACAAAGCTGGAAGCTTATACCTATTTACTGGAAAGGAAAGCTCTGCCCATTGAGAATGTCAGCTGCCCATCTATTAGTATTTAGACCAATAGAAATAGTCCACAATCCTCTTTACTTTAAAGCATAGCCATGGGAAGCCACAACTATGTCTGGGTAAGCCTGGGCCTACCCAGACTGACCACAAGCTTATTCAATCAAACGAGGAAATAATATTTATTAAGCCAAATATTTTGAGATAATGAAATCTGATTTGTGTTCTGGGCGTGCTGTCATTCTATTATGGCCAATCAAAATGTCACACAATCTCTGCCTTATTTTCTCAGCCCTCCAATCACTGCTCAGCAACCGTTACTATCTGCCATTGCCTTAAGCATTCGGTTTGTTTTCAGCATGCCAGTGTTTTAATTGAAGCTCTAGTGAAAAGATGTAACTGCAGACCTTCTGTCCTGTAGAGTACGTCGTTTTCTACCTGTCCAAAGCCAAATTAAAAATAAAGTTGTAGTTGACAGTTTCCTCCGATTTTGGTACCTATAGTGCTCTTTTAGTACGAAGGCTGAAATGTGAAAATGTCAAAGAAAACGTCTAATGTTACTTTAACGCATTGAGACATAAATGGACCATAAACATTTTTCATGCTTTGCAGTATATTTTTAGCTTTAATGATTATGTTTAGCTTTGCTGTGTTGCTTTTCCTTGTCATATTTTTTTGATCTCAGTCATGTTGTCTTTTTTGGCTCCGCCCTCTGTGACAGTACGCTTTAGCCTAGGCTGATTACATTAAGGTTTTTAATTTCGCTGTGTTTTCCTCATCTTTGTACGTCATCTGTCTGAGTTTAACTTAGTCATGTTATCAAATGATGTCTTGAATGTAAAAATATTAAATGTAGTTATTTCCAGAATTTTTTTACTTGTTTTAAATGATTTTGTCTCTTTAAAGTGTCTTATTCCATTGGCAGATTGTTTTACTTGTCTAAGCATTATTTCTCGAAACAAGTATATATAAATGTGTATATAAATAAGACACTTTCATAAGATAAAATACTTAATTACTTAAAACAACTAAAAAATGAAATTTTACTTAAAAATAAGTGAAATAATCTTACAAAAGTCACACAACGGTCTCATAATGAAATATATTAGATATAGTATCTACATTTAAAACTGTTTATCCACTGTTAGTGTTTTCTTTCATTACACTGCAAAAAATCACATCTTATCAAATGAAAACATCTTAAATTTAGTTAATATGTCTAATATTTCTCATTATGAGGCTGTTGTAAGAATATTATAAGATTATTCCACCTGTTTCTATACATTTTTACTCGTTTTAGGTAATTTTATCTGGTGAAAGTTGTTTTTACTTGTTTTTGAGAAATAATGATAATTTTGCTTATTTCAAGAAATAATGATTAAAACAAATAAAATGATCTGCCAATCGAATAAGACGCTTTCACATCTTCTATCAGCAGATCATTTGACATGTTTTAAGTATTATTTCTTGAAATAAGCAAAATTACCTTCATTATTTCTCAAAACAAGAAATCATCTGTTAAAGCCATGACACATTCACTGGATAACATTACTTAAAAATAGTAAAAATGTCTGGAAATAAGTTAAATAATCTCATAATATTCTTACAACAGTCTCCCAATGAGAAATCTTAGATATATTAACTACACTTAAGATGTTTTCTTTTGCTAAATATTCTTTGTAGTGTATTTGTGCCCAGCAGGACATCAGGATGTCAGATTTTGGAAGATCTCGCGCGTCATGATGTCTCATCTCAGCTCCGTACGGTTTAAACAACCCCCAGCGCTACGTGGGTGTATTTTTACGCCACGTGAGAATCCACACTAACACATCCGCAGCAGTGATACTGCGCCGCGAGCGCCATATGGCTGTGCAAAAGCGCAGATGATCGCACTAAAGTGGATCTCCTTAAGGACGCGGACGCAGATATTAACGAGCCATTGTCCATAAGCGCTGACTTCGCCGTGTTCCTGCTGCGTCTCTGTCCTTGCGCAGTGTAACAGCTTGGGGAAGGCTAGCGTGTTTGCGTGGGTGGGTGAGGAAAAAGGACCCCGCTGAGTTTGTGCGTGTTATTTTGCGCGTACGTGTTCGGAAGGACGGTTCTGGTTTGTGTCTATGAAAGCACGAGCGTGGGGTGAACGTGTGGGCTGCCGGTAACGACAATGGACCTGTGAGAGAGTGTTTGCAGGGGTGAGCGACACCGTTAGATAGCTGTGAATGCGGCGTGTGGCACACTGCCTGCAATTTCTCTCCGCCGCGCCACCTTAATTACAGATAATGATAGAGAGCCGGTCCCGGGGACGCACACGGACTCTTCTGCTTCATTAAGAAGAGCTGCAGAAGCAGCCGTGAATGCATTTCTCCTCCAGCCACCTGAAGAAAACAAATGGAGCTCCGTCTGCCTGAAACGAGTTTACAAGTGTCGTCATTTGTGCTCGCCCGAATAAGGACTCTGGGCCTGAGAGGAAAAACGAGCGCTTCCCAAATTCACCCCAGAATCGTGTTGATAATAAACACGATTCAAAGCCACATGAGTTCGTTTAGCAGACGAAATATGAAAATTGCTACATGCTACAAGCAAGCTAACACACCTGCACATTTATCTGATGTGCTACTACCATGGCCGGCTCTAGACTTCTGGTGGAACCCATTTTGCTACCCAGACAGCGAGCACATATCGGTCCTCTGGCTTGATAAGGTCGGCACCCCGCTGACTTTTAGCCACTGCTGGTTCACATTTGGACCACCCAGATTACTGTCCTGCATACAAACTCTAACTAGCCTTTAATCTCCTCAAACAGATTTTAAATGCACACTGACTTTTATTTTAGAAAATAAACTTTATATACAAATATACAACTGAGAAAAAAGATAATGACCAGGCCTGATATAAATGATTTTATAGAAAATGTTGTTGACTCTGAGCTGGATTAAATTATTTACTAAACTAATTTACAAAGTATAACTAAAGAAAGGAGGAAGGAAAATCAGTAAGTGAGGGGAAAAATGAGTGATGATAAGTGGAACTTTGCCTATTACTCTGCTTAAACACTGGTGGGCCGCCCAGAAAACGCTGAGCAAAACACCAGTGGACCACCAGCTTTGCCATTAGCAGGCCGACAGTGGTCCACTATCCTCTTGCTGTCAGGGTAGCCGGTGTACTAACTAGTAACAAAGACTCCCACAAGCTGTCTACATTTATAACTCACTAGTTTGAGTATTACTGATGATTGGATCCTTATTTGGGTTCTAATATGTTACAGATTTACCTGCTCAGCATTCCAGGGCTCTGGAAACCTTAAGTTTAAGACGTTTAGTTAGTATGGTTATGGTCGACACCTTTGCTAATGTCACACCTTAGCAACCACCTGGGATACTATAACAATTGTCAAGCAGTGCCTTAGCCATTACATTAGCAGCTCCTGGTAACACCTTAGCAATCACCTTCGATAAGATTAGCAGCTCATAGCAACCCCTTAACAATCACATGTGAAAGCATAGCAACAGCCTACCAATACCTTAGCAATGTGTTGTTAATGGTGCTATAAAGCACCAAGGTTAAGGGTTCTGCTATTGTGATGATGTCAGGCTTGTTCTAATAGAAGAACCCTTTTTGGTGTTGTATAGAACCCTATTCAACATATTCTCCAATCAATCAATCTGAAGAACCATTTCCCCATGCAAAGAACTGTTTAAGCATGCAAACAGTTCTTTGGGTGTTTGTGGTTCTATATACACTCTTATAAACGATGGTGCTTCAAGGATTCTTCAGTAAAGAAAATGGTTCTGTATAGAACTCAAAGAGCCTTTTGCATGATTAAAAGCTTCTTTGCACCATGAAAGTGTTCTTCAGATTGATGGAGAATCTGTTGTACATGGTTCTATATAGATCCATGTGAAAAGGGTTCTATATAGCACAGACAAGGGTTCCTATAGTGTTATGATGTAAAGCTTATGATAACAGAAGAACCCTTTTGGGTGCTATGTAGAACCATCTACAGCACATTCTCCATCAATCAAACCCTTTCATGATGCAAAGAACTCTTTAATCATGCAAAAGGTTCTTTGAGTGTTCATGGTTCTATGCAGAACCATTGTCTTTACTGAAGAACCCTCTTTTTAAGAGAGTAGGGCTTATGTGGATGCTAATGGCGAGCTCCACAATCACAGCGTGTTTTCAGAGGTGTATGATTCTCTAAGATGACTTATCAGTTTGTTTCCTGGTTGGAAAATGAAAGAAAAGGAAAAAACAAAAGCACATTTTTCTTGGTGAGTTGGCAGCGAGCCGAACTCCCGGAGTTTCGCTCCATTCGTTCTGGGGTCGCGCGGTCTGACCTCTGCAGCTAATCAGCTGAGCAGAGAGATGGAGAGGAGGAGGAGGAGGGAGCCTAAAGAACATAAAACATGACTGTGAAAGGTTCTGCTGTCACCCCAGTCTGAACCGTAGATCCTCCTCCAGGCTCCGGTAATGGCCTGCTCCCGTTTAAAGGGAAAGCTCACCAGTTTACGCTCTGATTTACTGGGAGATGAGGGTCACAAATTTGTTGGTATAAGAGCTCTTTCACATGCTGATGTATTGTGTTTGTAGTAAATATGAGAATGCTCTAGTTAATGTTTCTCTTCTGCATGAAAACAAGAAGCATCGTTGCTGTCCAATGAAAAACAAGTATCTCCAAAATAGTAACTTTACAGGAGAAGGAAAAAACTCTCTGACCTTTCAATGTAAGTCAATGTAAAAAGATTTTGTTCCAAGTGATTTTAGAGCATTTCTATTGGTCCATGCATCATGAAATTGTTATGCAATGTAAAGGACAACTGGTGTGTTGAAATGATGTAGAAAACAAAAAACTGACAAAAATGGTGATTCATGGTTTTCTTTGGACAGCGACAATATGCCGCAACATACAGCCTCGTTCAGAAAAGAAATCTCTTTTTCTTTTTTTGTCCTTTTTATTGATCTGCTTCAAACGTTACAACAGTATCAATTCCCCAATACCATCTAAACCCCCCCCCCTTGTCTGGATTCCTAAATCCCCCCAACCCCCACACCCACCCGCAGTCTCCACCTGCCTCCCCCAACTTAAATAAATAAATTAAAAAAATACAGAAATAAATAAAGATTAATAATGATAGACAAATAAGTAAATAAAAATAAATAAATCAATCAGTACATAAGAACAAAAATTAAGTAAATAAGAATGAGGTAAGGATGTCCTCTAATCAGTATTTAAATTAGACAAACGTTTAAAATAAGAAATAAATGGTTGCCACATCCGGTCAAACATGTCTGCAGTACCTCGCAGGCAAATTTAATCTTTTCCAAGTCCAGGAAAGACATGACATCTGTTAGCCATACAGCGTGTGAGGGTGGGGTGGTAGATTTCCACACAAGGAGGATCCTTCTCTTAGCTAAGAGGAGGGCAAAGAGAGCTGCACTGGTCATGTGGGGCTTGGAGAGGAGGGATTCTGCCAGGACCTCAAATAATGTAGGCCTCAGTTAGTGAGGCAAACACAGCCGACCAGAACTTCTCAAGCTTTGTGCAGGTCCAGAACATGAGTAACAGGTTGGCAGGTTCTCACAGCGAGGGCACGATGGGTGTACCCCTGGGTAAATACTTGCCAATCTAGCATTGCAACGGTCTGCTCTATGGACAGGTTTGAACTGTCTCGAATTCAGGCGAGGACAGGAAGAAGAACCATTTATGCTTATTTAATGTTTTGGACCACCAGTCCTCATCCAGCTCCCTCGAGTTCTGACGCCCACCTGGACCTGGTTGTTGAGGGCCGATGAATAAGAGACATGATAATGTTATAAATGAGCGAGTGTACCCCTCTTGAGTTAACAGACACTGTAAAAACTTTCCCAAGCCAGATCAGGGGGTCGCCCGGGGAGTGGAACAAAGAGGGACTGGGCACAATGACGAACTTGGAGGTATCGAGACATATTGGTGCATGGAAGACTAAATCTTGGACACAGTGAAGCAAAGCTACAGAAGGTGTCGTTGTTGTAAAGGTCCCTGCAGAAAAGAAATCTAAGGCTTTTTTAACCTTCATTTTCTCTGTTTCAAAATGCTCCGTTATCTTCATCATTATCTTCCCAGTAAATCAGAGAGTAAACTGGTGAACTTTCCCTTTAAACGGGAGCAGGTCATTACCGGAGTCTACGGTTCAGACTGGGGTGACAGCAGAACCTTTCACAGTCATGTTTTATGTTCTTTAAGCTTTCCAAAACCGCTGCAGCAACTTCAGTAATGTCAGTGAAGATGTCAGTAAAGTCAGTGTCCTGCTGTAAGACGTCTGCTCTGAGATTAACTAGTTTTAAACTAAATACGGGTTTAGACCTGTTTCACCATCAGACAGCCTCTTTCAGTACCAGCAGAATCTTCCTCCACTAGAGTTCAGTCATTCACACCAAATTACTAATGAATTTCATCAACTTTATTTTTACACTGTGATCAAATTAAGAATGCAAAAAGAATTATTTGCTAATATTAAGTGTATTTAGCTTATTACTGTGCTGCAGTGAGTCTGATCAAGTCAGTTGATCTTAAAAGCAGTGTTTTCTACTGATTTCAGCCCTTTGAACTCTGTTCAGAGCTGCTTATTTCTAGACTGGAACTTATTTTAAGATTTCTTGTCCAGTAAAATGATCTTGCAAATAATTTCAATAGTATTAAGTCATTTTTATGGAATTAATTTTGTGCCAAAAGTTTCAAATAAAATAATAAAATCCTTAATCAAAATATTAAGTATCAAAATGTCCAAAATATTTTGCAAATACAAATAGAGATTTAAATCCAACTTAACTTTTCAAAAAGATTAATACTGATTTTCACTCATTCTGATGTAAATTTATTACTCATTTTGACAGTTTTTGTTAATTTTTTTTTTATTTGCTGATTTTTCTGATATGTTTTTTGCTTCTGGAATCTTTTGCTTCTGACTTTTGGCGCCTTTTAACAGGGGCGGGTCTTAGAAGAGGGCATTTACCTGCACTTTCTATTGGTCAGCTGATTTGGAGTGACAGGTCTTCTGAATACGAAAACGCTCAGCATGAACCGGCCCAACATGGCAGAACACACTGGTGCAATGTTTTACTGGTGTATCCAATATTTAGAGTAATGTTTATCATATTCATTTTAAATTATTAATATTACACAGGTTTATGGGTCCTGTGTCGACCTGAGTAAAACGATGTGACTTAAAATGGGTGGAAAAACAAACTTAGTTGTTTATGAATGAACAAAACTGCACCACCTTTCGAGTTTTCAGATGTCTGCTAGGGCTGACTCTGCTAGTCATGCTAAGATAATGGGACTAGACTGCTTAAATATGCCTAAAAAGGAGTCCGTGTATAGATATAAGGAACTGAACCCAGGTTCAAGCCCCTCACGAGCACGCCAGAGGCAACTGTGGCAAGGAAAAACCACCTTGGAGAAAGAGGAAGAAACCTCGAGAGGTTTTTCTGCTAGAGCTAACTCTGCCAGTGATGCTGATAATGGGACTAAATTGCTTAAATATCTAAAGTTAGTTTGCTGTATTAATGTGAAGACAGTAATTTGGAGCAGCAGCATCCTGTAAACTGGCGTGCTGAGATAGGAGGTCTGTTTCAGTGACTGACACTGAGAAAATCTGTGGGTAGAAACAACAAAACACTGACAGAACAGCCGTCATAACCCCCAGAACCTACAGCCAACCTTGACAAGTTGACTTGACTCCTTTTGTAGTGATTAAGCATTACTGTCTGTCAGCTTTCTCATGGCAGCAGTGAGTCGTAGCTGCAGTAATAAGAGGCTCCACTCCTCACTGTGTTTAGGTCAGTGCTGTTTCCCTTGACCCCACTGCACCACAGATTCGAGGAGTTCCTGACCAACACACCTGATTCAGCTCATACAGGGCTTGATAATCAGTTGATGAGCTGGATCAGGTGGAACAGTTGAAACCATGCAGAGCTGTAGGTCTCCAGCAGTAGCCGTAAAGCTAACCTAGTTAGCCCTTTAGCGGACACTGCTACGCTAGGTAGCGCTAGTTTACCTGATATACTTCAGTTTTCAGTTCCAGTTGCTCATAAGGTCAGACGTGTCAAACCTCTCTGGCAATACTACACTGCGTACGAAGTGCTCCGCTATGTTTGAGGCAGATCACGGTTGTCGGCGTGGCTATGTGTTCAGAAGACCTGTCACTCCAAATCAGTTGACCAATACAAAGTGCAGGTCTTCTAAGACCCGCCCCCTGTTAAAAAGTGCCAAAAGTCAGAAGCAAAAGAGCAAAAAATATTTCAGCAAAATCAACAAATAAGAAAAAATGAAAGCAAAAAATTGGCAAAATGAGTAATATATTTATACCAGAATGAGTGAAAGTGAGTATTAATCTTTTTGCAAAGTTAATTTTGATTTAACTCTCATTATTTGTATTTGCAAAATATTTTGGACATATTTTGATGCTTTGGGTTTTATTATTTTACTTTAAAAACTTTTGGCACAGAATTAACTCCACACATTTTCTCCTCAGCTTAACGTCTTGTGTTTTAGCTCCTCTTAGTGCAGTGTGTGCTGAGTGGCTGCTGAGTTGACTGGAATGCAGGGTGACGTCTGTGCAGTACTGTGTGTGCTGCGGGAGAAGACGCTGCGTCTCTCTAGAGCCGTCCGGGTTCTTTTACCAGCGATGGAGCTTCATTTATAAACTCAGGAAGCAGCAAAGAACTCCTGACACTCACGAGTCCTTTCACCATTCACCGTCTCGCTGTCGTCCTCCATCACGCCCTCCCGCCTGTCTCTCTCTGAGCGCGAGGGCGGCTGACAGAGATCACTCTCATTATTAATCTCTAACGTGGTGGAAGGCAATGTGTCCCTCAAACGAACCCCGCCCCTCCCTCAGCAGAAACTCCGCCCCTTTATGATTTTTTTAATAAAGAAAATGGTTCTATCTAGAACCATGAACACTCAAAGAACCCTTTTCAAGATTAAAGGGTTCTTCGCGTCATTAAATGGTTAAATGCAATGTGCTGTAGATGATTCTATATAGAACCCTTTTGAAAAAGGTTCTATACAGCACCAAAAGGTTTCCCCTATTGTTAAGATGTCAAGCCTGTAACAGTAGAATAACCTTTTTGGTGCTGTATAGAACCTTTTTTCCAAAAAGGTTCTAGATAGAACCATATAAAACACACTCTCCATCAATCTAAAGAACACTTTCACAATTTTACAAAAGAACCCTTGAAGAACCATCTTTTTTATGTGTGTAGGGGTGAAACGGTGTACAGAAGTCATAGCTCAGTTCACACCACAGTTTCACCATGGTTCAGTACACACTCTAAAAAGATGGTTCTTCAAGGGTTCTGGTTCTATCTAGAACCATGAACACTCAAAGAACCCTTCGTGTGATTAAATGGTGCATTGCATGGTAAAAGGGTTCTTCAGATTGGTGGAGAATGTTTTGAAGATGGTGCTATGCAGCACTTTTGGTGAAAAGGGTTCTTTATGGCACCAAAAAGTGTTCTTCTATTGTTACAATATCAGGCTTGTTACAATAGCAGAACCCTTTTTGGTGCTGTATAGAACCACACACAACACATTCTCCATCAGTCTGAAGAACCATTTCATGATGCAAAGAACCATTTAATGATGGTAACAGTATGCAGACGTTATGGCTCAGTTCACACCACAGTTCGGTACACACCTAAAAAGATGGTTCTTCGAGGACTCTGGTAATATATAGAACCATGAACATTCAAAGAACCTTTTGCATGTTTAAATGGTGCATTGCATGGTGAAAGGGTTCTTGAGATTGATGGACCATGTTCTGAAGATGGTGCTATGCAGTACCAAAAATCATTTTTCTATTATTACATTGTCAAGTTCATAACAATAGCAGAACCCTTTTGGCGCTATATAGAACCACATACAACACATTCTCCTTCAATCTGAAAAACATTTTCACCATTCAAAGAACCGTTTAAGAATGCAAATGGTTCTTTGCGTGTTCATGGTTCTATAAAGAGCCGCTTTCTTTAGTAAAGAACCCTTGAAGAACCATCTTTGCTAATCTTATTTAAGTGTATACGAGTTCGTTACAGCGGAAAAAAGCAACAAAACACCCAAATTCATAATTTCATTTATTCTAAACAGACAGTAGTGCAGTTTACAGTTTGTTCCACCTGGTGTTGTCTAGCGCCCCCTGAGGACACTTTAGTTAGTTCAGCCCGTAGTGGGTCGTTTTCGCTTGACAGGGAAAGTCACTGAGATTAACTAATCTGTGTGCTGATAGTTCAACCCCAGTTGTGAGTTTGTTATTAAGAGCAGAAAACAGAAAAAAATGTAATTCTTGGTTCTGAATCTCTTCACATGCTCTCAAAAATAAAGGTACTAAACTGTCACTGGGGCAGAACCCCTCCTGTCACTGGGGTGGAACCCTCAGTACCTTTAGTCAGGGAACATAACTGAACCATAATCCACTGAAATGATATGTTCTAAGCTGTACTGACTCCACACACCCCGTCTCGTCTCCAGGCTTTTATTTTACTGTTCTGTTTAAAACATTCGGTTATGAAAAGGTACAAATACGAACTTTTCACCTGGAAAAACTTATTTAAGGTTCACAATCAGACCTTAAAACCACTGTTGGAGCTTTGAGGGGACATTTACACTGTTTGTACCTTGATGAGCAAAAAACGTACCTGCAGAGAACCTTTATTTCTGCAGAAAACACTGCAGGCTGTGTAGAGGATCAGACTCACTTCATTCGTTTAATTTCAGCTTGTGTTATTAAAAATCCTCTTTTTATTGACCTCGATAGCTGCTTCCTCACCTCTCGCTCACTGTTCATCTCAAAATCAGCCTCTTAGCTGATCGGGGGTCAGGAGTTATGGCGCTGCTGCAGTTATGAATCCTCGATAAAACGAGATCGTTTGGTGCTAGCTGCAGAGAGAGGGTCCTCCGTGGACCGCCACTGCTGACTTGCTAACGGCTTACAGCTTAAGGTTTCTGGGAACTCATGCTTGTGAAGTTTGATTCTGCATTACGTTCATCAGTCTTTGCATACATATTCCCCATACGACTGCACGCACTGAGCCGTAACATTCGTACCAAGACAGTTCGGGGTGAATACTCACACCCTTACAACTTAATATTCACACGTTAAATATATATATTAAATGTGTATTAGAAGAAAGTGGATGTGAGGAATGTGTACGTGATGGATGTTTGTATTCCAAATGAGTCTTAGGAAGCTAGAAACAAATCATGTGTTATTATGACAGTGTTTGAGATTCCCAGTGTGGAGAATCCGTTTGCATTCCCTCTTCGTTCGTGTAGCAATTCATAGTCAATGAATTCAGTGCAAATGTGCTCAGAATCTATAAGCATTCATAAAAATGGAGCATGCAGTTTGTTGTCTTGAATGCTGGAGGGCTCTTCTCTCTCTCTCCCTCTCTCTCTCCCTCTCTCGCTCTCTCTCTGAGGGCAGTCCTGTGGAGGGAAGGCAGCTGGCACCTCGGGCACTTCCCCCTGGCTCGCTGCCCCGACAAACCCACCTGGCACAGTTCCCCTTCCTCAGCGCTGTGGGGCAGGAAACAGGCCCCCCTCAGCAGGGCAGAAGGTTGGACCTGCTCTTGCCTGGCACCACCCCTCATGCCAGGCTGGTACACTATTACCACGACGCCACCAAAACCTCCAGCGTTACCCAAGCCCTTACGACAGACACATATGGTGTTGTGTGGGTGCTTTGTGCGTGTATCCCTGCCGCAGTCCCGGTACCAGACACTCTGAGTTCTGCAAGGACATCTGCTCATCGGAAATCTTTACTGTGGAGTGAAGCGCGGCGCTATCTGACTGTCTGTGACGGCTTCTTCAGTTCTCAGTCAGCAGGCCTGACTAACCTTCAGTCACGGCATGATTCTACTTTTTTCCTGATACTGAAACCTGGAGTGTTAGATGGAGATGTTTGTGTGAGTCAGAGTTGAGTCTCGAATCACAGTCGTGTCTTTGAGGTGCGAGTCAGAGTTGAGTCTGGAGTCTTTGAGGTGTGTGTCAGAGTTCAATCTGGAGTCTTTGAGGTAAGTGTCAGTTGAATCTGGAGTCTTTGAGGTGTGAGTCAGAGTTGAGTCTGGAGTCTTTGAGGTGCGAGTCAGAGTTGAGTCTGGAGTCTTTGAGGTGCGAGTTAGAGTTGAGTCTGGAGTCTTTGAGGTGTTTGTCAGAGTTGAGTCTGGAGTCTTTGAGGTGCGAGTCAGAGTTGAGTCTGGAGTCTTTGAGGTGCGAGTTAGAGTTGAGTCTGGAGTCTTTGAGGTGCGAGTCAGACTTGAGTCTCAAGTTTTTGAGGTCAGAGTCTGGAGTCTTTAAGGTGCGAGTCAGAGTTGAGTCTGGAGTCTTTGAGGTGCGAGCCGGAGTTGAGTCTGGAGTCTTTGAGGTGTGAGTCAGACTTGGGTCTTGAGTCTTTGAGATGTGAGTCAGACTTGAGCCTCGAGTCTTTGAGGTGTGAGTCGGGCTCAAGTCTGGAGTCTTTGGTGTGAGTCAGACTCAAGTCTTGTGTCTGAGTGCGAGTCTGAGCAGAGTCTCAAGTCTCTGAGATGTGAGTCAGAGTCAACTCTTGAAACTTTTGGGGTGTGAGAGTTAAGTTGCGAGTCTAAATCAAGTGTCTGAGGTTTGAGTTCAACTCAAGGCTCGAATCTCTGGGGTGTGAGTTTGAGTCGAGTCTAGAGTCTGTGCGGTCTGAGTTGAGTCTCGTTTCTCTGCATTGCGAGTCCGAGTCGAGCATCTGAGTTACAAGTCAGAGTCAAGTCTCTAGTCTTTGGAGTGATCAGAATTCATAATCTTTTATAATTGCATTTATAAGGTGTTATATGGCATTTATAACAACTTTTTATGCCTGGAGTATGCCTATATAATTGTTTATAGTTTTATTGACATACATGACATACATAACACTTTATAAAACAAGACTGTATATCAGGTTCAATACTGCATTAAAACATCTTTCCATCACATTAAGCCAAAGCTGAGCATCTTGAACTCTTATAGTAACTAGTGGACTGACTTCTGCAGAGGCTTGAATGAGCGTAAGTGATTCTTCATGATCCAGGGAGAACCTGCTTTGTCTTATTGATCACTAATGACAGCCTGATTGTCTGGGCATCCATCCTAAAACTGAGGGATCAGGTTCTCCTGACCCCATCATGCTCAGTAATGGTATGTAACAGGGAGAGAATAATCAAAGACAGGAGCACAGAGTGCATAGATTAGCGATAGAGGGCTCTTCCTGAATACTAAAGGAGACGATGGACATCCCTGACGGATCTCCTCAGTGCTCCTTTCAGGAATGCGGCTTTCCGGTTATGCATTTTGTAGAGTATAAGAATGTGACTGTATGTTGACCTGTTACATTGCTACCTCTTGAATTGACCTCTTGAATGGAAAGTGATGTCAGTGAAATGGTGAGGGAGATTTTAATCACTTGGTATTCTGTAGAGATGAACTGATCAGTGTGTTTGGGGCCGATACCAATCGATGAAAGCCTTTCAGCACGGTCAGCTGATAGCCGATACCGATCGAGGGCAGGGCTGGACCGTTAAGGCCTGTTTACACCAAGTATGAAAAAAACTGATGCAGTTTTGACGTAGTGGGACCTTCACACCAAGTCTGAAGTACTAAACGGTCCATCCCATTCTACGGAGAAGACAACATGGGGGAGCTCCAGCGCCTCCTACAGGAGCTGAAGCTGAATAATGAGCAATTCTGCAGGTGTTTCCATCTGACAGTTTGAGGCTCTGCTTCTGCTTGTTACTCCTCTCATTAAAAAGGAGCGAATGAACTCTGACCATCATTTAAAGCCTTTCAGCTGCACCATAAATTGTCTTTAACCTCCACATTTTTTTACTCAGCGTTTTCTTGTCATATAAGCATTTGTGCTCTGCTGACGCACCATCCTGATGCACGTTTGCTTGGGCTGCAAACATGACAACAGAGCTCTGATCACTCAGCCTGATTTTTACACATCCATACAGCGCAGAAAATAGAGCAGCTCTGATTTTAAAACATGCAGCGCTGCAGTCTGTCAGTTTGGGACTCGGTGTGAAAGGTGTTAATAGACGTGTTCACTTCCAAAACTTGATGTCCATTTTTAAAAAAAATCAGACTCTGTGAATAGGCATTTAGTCCCATAGTCAAAAGTCAAAAAGTCTGTATTTCCATCTAGTGTTTGAACAAGGAACTACAGGTTCCTGCGACCGAGTAGCCTCATGCATTCATACAGTGCGCAAACCTTAAAGATGCACTGTATTCTGGAGAATGACTGCTGATATTTGCACTCGATCCTTCAGAAGCTCCACCCCCAAATTCATGGACGCGCATTGTTAGAGCAAACAACCACGCAGCAAGTAATGTAACTAACGTTAGCTAGGCTAGGGATTAGCAAACTGACGCTACAGTTGCTGCTGTGAAGCTGCTATCACAAACATCAGCAAACTGGACAGAACAATACTGACCTACTGATTCTGTGAAACAGCAAAAATAAGTTAATGTTGCCCACCTGTCAAGGAGGAGCGACTTCCTCATCCCTTTTCATACATTTCAACTTTCAGTGAAGCTGAAGTCGGCTTCTTTTTCACTAGCTTCTTGTTTGAATTTTCCCGTTCCACCTTAAAAGCGTGCAGCAGTTAAGACTACATTCAGGCACCTCAGCTTCTTGTTGGAATTTTTCCGTTCCACCTTAAAAGCGTGCAGCAGTTAAGAAAACATTCTAGCACCTCAGCTTCTTGTTCTTTTTTCCCGTTCCACCTTAAATGGTGCAGCAGTTAAGACTATATTCAGGCGCCTCACCTTCTTATTTGAATTTTCCCGTTCCACCTTAAAAGCATGCAGCAGTTAAGACTACATTCAGGCACCTCAGCTTCTTGTTGGAATTTTTCCGTTCCACCTTAAAAGCGTGCAGCAGTTAAGAAAACATTCTAGCACCTCAGCTTCTTGTTCTTTTTTCCCGTTCCACCTTAAATGGTGCAGCAGTTAAGACTATATTCAGGCGCCTCACCTTTTTGTGCGAATTTTCCTGTTCCACCTTAAAAGGGGCAGCAGTTAAGACTGCATTCAGGCACCTCAGCTTGTTGGTGGAATTTTTCTGTTCCACCTTGAAAGGGTATAGCAGTTAAGACTACATTCCAGTGCCTCAGATTCTTGTTGGAATTTTTCTGTTCCACCTTAAAAGGGTATAGCAGTTAAGACTGCATTCCAGTGCCCCAGCTACTTGTTTGAATTTTCCAATTCCACCTTAAAAGCTGCAGCAGTTAAGACTACATTCCAGTGCCACACCTTGTTGTTTGAATTTTCCCGTTCCACCTTAAAAGGTACAGCAACTAGACTACATTCAGTTGCTCAGTGTCTTGTCTGAATTTTCCCGTTCCACCTTAAACAGTGCAGCAGTTAACTACATTCGGCACCTTAGCTTGTTGTTTAAAATTTTCCATTCCACCTTAAAAGTGTGCAGCAGTTAAGGCTACATTCAGGCGCCTCAGCTTCTTGTTTGAATTTTCCTGTTCCACCTTAAGTGATGCATGCACAGTGCTGTGTGGGCGGTCACTGTCTGGAGAGGGCAAAACAAAACGGGGGGAGGGCGACTTTTTCACAGGGCGGGACTAACATGCACACGCGGCCAGACTGGCTATGAAAACAAAACCCAGAGAAGCTCAGATTACACACACACACACACACACACACACACACACAGAGGGGCGTGGCTTCATTCTCTGATCAGGACGCCAGTAAACCACTATGGCTGTACATGGAAAATAGTTGTTTGCTGCTATATTGTTGTTTAAAATGTCACATATAGACCCTTTAAATACGGCTCATATGGTTAAGGTCACTGATCAGCTCTCAGGATCGGCTAAGTTCTAACAATATCAGCTGATCGCAGATTTGGGCTGATAATCGGCCGATGCTGATACACAGCCGATCGATTGTTCCGTCTGTGGTGATTCTGAAAGGAGATATTTTTAAACCAGTCGCTGTGATTCACGCGTTTAACATTACGAGTCAATGAGGATTGATTTTCGTCTCAGCTGCATTATCCACTTGTGGAACCAGGACATTGAACCCTATCGAGCTGATGTGGTTTAATCCCCTCAGGTGCTGATTAGCGCTATTAACAACAGCTAATTCGCTCATGCGGAAGAATAAAATCCGCACGCAGCATCAGCAGCTACTGTTTGCTGATGTTCGTGTGTGCTGGATGGCGGGACGAGGACAGTGAGCAAGATATCAGATGAAGTTTTTACAAATGTTAACTAGTAAACATATACAGAACACAGTGAGGGACCTTCATTCAATTTCCAGTCAAAACATCCATGAAGTGTGAGTTACTCACTTTCCAGCATCAGGGAATAAAAGCAGAAAACAAACAGAGCTGGATTTCCCAACAGCAGCTCAGCACGATGATCACTGTTAAATGGTAGAGCGAGCATCACATTATTCACTCTCTCTACCAGTTAAAATGATCGTAATGCTGCAGAGCTTTTTGGCCCCAGTGCTGTGCAGCAGCCATTTCTGTTGGCAGTAACTGTGTTTTCACTTTTAAAAACACGATATGTCAATAGAATAAATGTAAATAAGCATAAATGCAGTGAAAAGCTAGTTTAGAGAACAAAGTTTGGTTCTAGATTACTCCTAGAGGCCTCCAGCCATCACAGGGATTTATTCTAGGGATTTAACGGATCTGGAACTGAGACCAAAACTGGGATACAAACGTCCACAGTCTTATGACATTTATGTGAAGTTAAGCTACCATGTTCTTTAGTGTTCTTCTCTTTGGAGTCCCAAATTGTTGGTGATTTAAAAAAAAAAGCTGGATTTATTTCCCCATTTTTTCTTATTCAATGACAGAGGAACAGTTATTTATCCTAATATTACTTTTACAGAACAGTTGTTGTGCATCTACAGTCCATGTTGTTTGATACTGATAAAATTTGATATCCTACTTATTTGAAATTGTATCCTGGTATTAGATGATCTACGACTTCCCTTATTGCTGCTACTCCACACTTCAGCATGTTCAGACTGGACTGTTGTTGTTCTGTTCCTCTTAAAATGACACTAAATGGAACCTCAACATGGAACTGTTACTGTTAACCAAACAGAAACCACATTTACACAAAGGAAACTTGAAGAATTATGGATTTTTAATGCATTTTGAACTGTTTCAAAACTGTTTTCAAGAATATGAAACCAATAAATAAATGAATCCTGAGCAACTCTATAAGATAATAAAATAGGATGCTGCAAAAAAAGTTTGTCCACAGTGAAAAATGGACCGATAAAAACTGCAAGTTGTATAGCATTGATAATGAAATTATAATAAAATGAATATTCAGAAGGCCTCATGTTTCAATAACTTTAAAAGTGTTGTGTAAACAGATCATTTATCATCTAAAGGCTACTTGTTGTTCTCAAAATACTGGAACTATTGAATAAAATCTCTAATGATATGTTTTGGTCTTGATAATATTTAATTTCATACTGTATGAGTTATTATTAAAACAGCCAAAATGATTAATATGACAGGAGATTCCAGGCCTACATTCTTTAACAGCCCAGATTTCTCTCACACTTCAGAAGCTGCAGGCGACTCACAGCAGCACAGATATAACAGATATAAGCAATAATCACCCTTTCAGTGTGAATTGCCAAAAAATGGACTGCATGAGCCCCTTTTTGCCCCCCCACCAATTTTGTTGCTCTGACATGAAGGTCAACATTATGTTGTGATCTGTACAGAGATCAAAACTCACACATCTGTATGAAAAATGTGTTATTTGAGCATATTAATCAGTGTTATTTCCAAGTTTATAATATAAATTTGACTTGAGCAGATAAATTAACATTATTTCAGTGTATAAATTTACGTTGAGTATTTTAATAAATGTTTAGAGTATTAATAAACGTTACTTCAGCGTTGTAATAAATGTTATTTTAGCTTCTAAATAAATGTTATTTGAATGTATTAGTAAGTTATTTGTGCGTATCATGGAACATTATTTGAGCATGTTAATAAGTTATTTGAATGTATAAATTTACATTATTTGAGTATGTAATGGAACATATTTGTGCATATAAATAAATGTTATTTGAGAATATAAATGAATGTTATTTGTGTGTATAAATGGATATTATTTAAGCTTATTAATACATTATTTGAGCATATAAAAGAACATTATTTGAGCATATTAAGTTATTTGAGCATTTAAATAAATGTTATTTAAGCATATTACACTCTAAAGTGTCTCGTCAGAAAAAATTACTTGATGTGGTAACAAGCAACTGAACTAGTTTTATTCAAGTTAAAAATGACAAAAAAAGTATTTATTTAGGCTGAGTAAAACTAGTTCATTTACTTTTTACCACATGAAGTATTTTTAGGCAGATCTGACGAGACAGTTTACAGTGTTATTTGTCCCTATAATTGATCGTTATTTGGGCATAATAATAAGATGTTTGTGCATATAAATGATCGTTATTTGAGTGTATAAATGAACATTTCTGCAGCATATAAACAAACATTTCTTGAGTGTATTGAACATTATTTGTGTTTAGTGTCTGATCTGCTGACATGCTGAAGGAATGTTTTCATGAGTGAATGATTGAATCAGTAAAAACTCTGCCTCACTGAATCAATGAATCATGTCTGTTCTGAGGTTCTTGTCCTGATTCATTAAAGCAGCTCAGCTGAAATATTCACGAGGCTCCGAGAGGAACATGTTCTACAAAGCGAGGAATGTGTGTAACATGCATGACTGTATTTAGTGTGTTTTGGGAAGCTGTTCTGGAATTCTGGGCTGTTTCTGTTTGATAGTCAGACTGTGGCTGTAATATTGTACTGTAAATTTGTGGTGGATGCTTCTTAAAGATCTATGTTGATCATCTTTCAGGTCACTCACACTTAAAAACATGCTGGGTTGAAAAGAACTCAGTTTGGGTCTTTTCCATCACCTGGCACTGGGTCAGTTTCCACAGAACTGGATTAAACTGACTGATGAGTTACCCTAAAATACGGCTACTTTGACCCACACCTGGATTATTTTTATATCTTTTTTGGGCTCCTGTCTGAGAGGTTTTGTTTTTCATTTTTAATTTTCATTTTTTGCATTATATATCATTTTCTTGCTAAAACCAGTGTAAAGTCTTAAAATTATAACTCAATAATGATAAACCATCTGAATAAATTCAAAATGTTATTAATATTTTAGCTTCTTCTAAGCTTTCTGAAGATATTCTGCCATATTTGTCCCAATTTGTAAAGAGAAGATGGTGAAAGTTAGAAAAAACCAAAAAAAAAAAACACGACAGTCATTTTTGAGTAGTGATATAAAGTTATAGCAAGCTAACATTACCTATCAGTACCACATCAAAACCAGAAAAATACAGATTATAATGGAAATTATTCTTGAAATCAACATCTGTCTTTATTGGTTTCACTTAATAGTAGGTTGTAAATTGTTAATTTTTAATAAAAGTTTGAGAAGTTTAGGAGAACTGTCCATTGGGGTGTGTGTGTGTATGTGTGTGTGTGTGTGTGTGTGTGTGTTCTGTTGTAAGTACACTGACGCAACATTTACATCGGTTTTTCGTTTGTTTTGTATTGTTTGTGTGAATGTTTTGATGTTTCCCTGCTGGCTGAGGAGTTTGAGATCATTCCACTGAGATCGCAGCTGAGAGCGTTTTTCCGACTGTGGCTCGGAGGCTTCTTGGCCTGGCCGTTTGGGTGATACTACATCACAGCTATGATGCAGCCTGGACCGGCCACTTGAGTGACGCAGCATAGTTGTGGAGTGAGACTTTCCCCACGACTAAAGACTCTTTTTGGGGTAGCTAAGTGACTCTATACTGTGGTCATTGTAATCCCCCCTCGCTAGCTGTTGGAAATGTAGAGTTAAGTGTGTGTGTGTGTGTGTGTGTGTGTGTGTGTGTGTGTGTGTGTGTGTTGTGTTGTTTTATTTATTGTTGATTATGTATTTTGTTATTTTCTGATCTTTGTGAAGCGTCCTTGGGTTTCAGAAAGGCACTTTATAAATTCAACCTTATATATATACTTTAAATTGAACATTACTATATTGAATATACTGTTTAATACTGTAATATGCAGACTGAGGCACAGCCTGTATCACATAGGGAATGTTAGGATCTGTTATGGCTGATTACAGAATTAAAAAGAAAATAAACCCTTTGTTTCTAAATTACAGCTGTTTTCAAAAAGCAGTTAAATATGTAACTTTATGTTGTGTGTATTAATTTATCTACAGAAGACAGTGAATAAACTATAGGTCTTCATGGTTTTATTTGTGTCACACAGTGGCAAAACAATTAGTAGGCTGGAAAATGTATTTAATCCCTTTAATATTCTATAGAAAACCTATTTTAACTATTTTAACCCTAAACCTCCTAAAGACTTCCTAAACTTTACATTAAAACTATACAAAAAACAACCAAAAACTACATTAAAGCTAGCCAGGACCTACCTACAAATGACCTATTAAAAAAATAAAATAAAATAAAATAAAATAAAATAAACGCTACCAAGAACTACCCAAAACTACCCAAACTATCCAAAACTACCCAAACTATTCACAATTACCCAAAACTACCCAAACTATCCAAAACTACCCCAAACTATCCAAAATGACCCAAACACTACCTCAAACTACCCAAAACTACCTAAAACCAAATATTACCTAAAGACTACCCTAAAACTACACTAAACCAACCACAAATGACAGAAAAACTAACCAAAATAGCATAAAATCTAGCCAAAAACTACCTGCAACCCAGAAACTGTCTAAAAACTTCTCAGCACTGTGAAAATAACCCAAAAACACAACCCAACAGGTTCAACTCAGCGTTTGGGTAGAAATTAGAGCCCATCAGTTTTTAGAGTGGACGTTCCTCTCTCAGTGCGGCGGAACCTTCTGCCTCCACCAGCGTCTGAACAGAGCAGACGAGAGCTGTTGGTTCTCAGAGCTCCACGCAGACGATCCCTCAGCGCTGGCCCGTCTGAGGCTGATGAGACTGTCGTTTATCCTTTATGTCTCTGTCTTTGAGTCTCTGCTGTTGATGTTGGCAGGTCTCCTCACTACAGGAGCCGTCTTCCTTTAAGCCCTGAATTTTTAATCACTGCCACAGATCGGGAAGCCCCCTGCGCCGAATCTGCGCACGGCACATGATGAAAAGAGAAAAGATGAGGCAGAGATAAGAAAGAAGGGACGGCGTCGTTAGTTCATTAGCGGAAATTCGTCATTTTCGGGGACGTCGTCTCTTTACACACTCAACTCGTGGTCAAACGGAAGGTTCCTGCTGAGAGTGCTTGATCTCGGCCTCTGAAAGACTCCATTGGTGGACTTAAAGACTGTTAAATTCGAGGAGCCACACATTCTACAACTATCCTTGTAGTTTTCTCATTACCCAATACTTCCCTTAGCTGATTTAGCCTACGCCATGAGTCTGAAAGTCTGTAGACTCCAGTGTTTCTTCTGAAATGAAGGTATTAATAGTGAGTTTGTCCCTCTTTGCTGCAGTACCAGCCTCTACTCTTCTGGAAGGCTTTACATTAGACGCTGAAGAGCTTCTTAAGCTGAGTTCACTCATTAAAAGGGTGTTTGGATACTACTGGAGATTTAGTGCATGTCCATGTTATATAAATACAGTTTTAAAAAAGGATACTGCTGGTCCTAAAATCTGATTGGCTGAGCTGCGTTCGATCCCACTGTAAAATCCACAATATACACACGTCTGTGACTGAATTACTACGCCATGGCACGAGAAATACTTGTGCAGTTAATAGAATCATCGAGTAGAGTGATGAAGTAAGAACCCGTTTTTTTGTTTAAACTGAGGGGCTGACAGCTTATGTTCTTAACTAGAACATCTGGTCAGCTGGCTAACAGGCTAAAAGATAGCAAACATGCTAAACAGCTCCATCATTAACATCACAGGCTTGAATTAAAGCACTTACGGTATGATTAACTGTAAAACAGCAGTGTAAAAGTCTAAAAATGTCTCTTGAATGTCTTACACACTTTAAATGTCCGTGTTTCAGTCAGAACAGAGTCCCAAACGGCTCTCTACTCCCTAAATAGTGTTCTAGCTGTGAAAGTTTAGAAATTCCAGCCTCTACAGTCAAACAGTGCATCATGTATCGAGTGTGGATGTGTCTGAGACCCAAATGACTGTTTCCTAGCTGTATTTTGCTCTGTTGGGCTGCAGGATCCAGTATTTAAACTCCTACGTAGTGCACTATGTAGGGAGCAGGGCGCCGTTTGAGACTCAGCCCCAGCGTGAGAAGAGGGCGCCGCTGGATTGGTGCTCGCAGTAGTGATTTGGCGACGTTATAAAGCGAAGGTTTCTGCATTAAACAGTGCTGTTATCATATGTTCATTGTTCATCAAGTTCATGAAATGACCGCCGTGTACAGAGATGGGCGACTGAACGTTCTCCTTATTCAGCGGTCAATGGTTGCTTGGCAACGACATCATACTCTAAAGGAGCTACATTTTTTGGTGGAATACTTGTTTATGTTGATTATCCGCTTCGTGTCGTGCCTAAGAACACCCTTCCCCGTGATAAAATCGCACGTAAAGTAATTATTCCACGTGATCCCCAGGTTATTATTCCTACGTCTGAGCTGCTGCGTGTCCGTCTGTCTGTCTGGACTGAAATCATCTCTTTGTCACACGAGTGGTTATTAAGGATGTTGCTCCTAAATGACAGCTTAATCAGGCTTGTGGCGGTCAGTGTGGTGGCTGGCCGGCTCTCGCAGTGAGTGCATGTATAGATTTCTAGTGCCCTCCATATCTCAGATAATGACCCAATCAATGTGTCCACTTCAATTAGCTCCACCAGCAGCACGTATGGTGGGACCACAGAGTCATAACACTACACTTAACAGTTCTTTCTTCTGTAGTCAGAGTGCTGCTGTAACAGGCTTGTGAGATTGTGTGCAGTTTACCATCAACCGACTGTGCCAGTCTAATCAGCTGATAACCTGCTTCAGCACAGCAGGTAACGTCGTAACACACAGAGAAGTCTGTTTACACCAGAGACAACACACTTCTAAGATCACTTGCTGTAGTTTGGGAGTTTTTGGTATGGTTTTGTAGTAGTTAGTTGGTTTTTAATGTTTAATTGGTTTGGTTATTCTTGCACATATAAATATATATACATATTCATATACACTGATCAATAGAGTGGACAGTGAGTGGAGCAGCACTGCTGTGTCTGATCCACTCAGACCAGCACAACACACACTAACACACCACCACCACATCAGTGTTACTGCAGTGCTGAGAATGATCCACCACCCAAATAGTACCTGCTCTGTGAGGGTCCATGGGGGTCCTGACCACTGAAGAACAGGGTAAAAAGGGGGCTAACAAAGTATCAGAGAAACAGATGGACTACAGTCTGTAACTGTAGAACTACAAAGTGCACCTATATAGTAAGTGGAGCTGATAAAATGGACAATGAGCGTAGAAACAAGGAGGTGGTCATAATGTTATGCCTGATCGTTGTGTATATATATGTGTGTGTGTGTGTGTGTTTGTGTGTGTGTGTGTTTGTGTGTTTGTGTGTGTGTGTGTGTGTGTGTGTGTGTGTGTTTGGGTGTGTGTGTGTGTGTGTGTGTGTGTGTGTGTGTGTGTTTGTGTGTGTGTGTTTGTGTGTTTGTGTGTGTGTGTGTGTGTGTGTGTGTGTTTGTGTGTGTGTGTGTGTGTGTGTGTGTGTGTGTGTGTGTGTGTGTGTGTTTGGGTGTGTGTGTGTGTGTGTGTGTGTGTGTGTGTGTGTGTGTTTGTGTGTGTGTGTGTGTGTGTGTGTGTGTGTTTGTGTGTTTGTGTGTGTTTGTGTGTGTGTGTGTTTGTGTGTGTGTGTGTTTGTGTGTGTGTGTGTGTGTGTGTGTGTGTGTGTGTGTGTGTGTGTGTTTGTGTGTGTGTGTGTGTGTGTGTGTGTGTGTGTGTGTAATATCTGACAGAACTTGTCAACAGTGATGGATTTTGGTGTTTAACACAAGTTGGAAGACTGGAATGATGGAAGGAGCTACTTTAACCCAATCGAGCTGTTTTTGTTTTGATCCATCATTCTGGATAAGTGTGGTTAGTCTGGTGGCTGCTGTAAATCACGCTGTGCCTCAGTCGCACTGTATGTCCTGGTTTTTGTTCATTAATATTGTTGTGTTCATTAATATTGTGTGTCTCTTATTTGCTGTACAGTTGCTGTCGTGCTGTAACTCTGTGCAGTCCAGCGGTGCATATAAAGGTCAGTCTGCTTAATTTTAGTGTTACTGGTAGTGGCTGTGTGTGCATCATTGACCAAATAAGACCAGGAGCTGCTGGTCCAACAGGTGAAATGACCTGGCTGTAGAGGCCATAGTTGATGTGTAAGTATTATATAGTGTAAATGAAAGTATTCAGAGGGTTTGTAGGTTTTTGTCTGTACCCTGCTGTGAGCTGACCAAATCTGAAGACAGACGCTGAGTGAATGGACCATCTGTCCTGTATGAAATGTTATTTGCTTTGAGGTTTGGCTGGATATTCATAGAAATTCCTTTCCTTTTGCACCAAGGCTGCTCTGTGTTTGATACAGAGCCCATTTGATTTTTGATGTGTTCACATTTGCCCACTGGAACTGGATTTTAGTGGCTGCTAAGAGCTATCTGGAGAGATGGAGAGAGCGCAGAGATGCAACGTGAGATGATTTGCCTTTATTAAAGGGGACACATTTTATATTTTCCCCGAGGTCCAGCAGTTTGTTTGAGTTTGTGTGCCGAAAACGTAATTCATTTTAACAGGACCGTTTTGCAGCCTCTCTTCATCCCTTCAATACAATTCGGGTGGGATTAGTTCTACATGGGGAGGTGAGGTAATGTAATTTTACAGCAGGACGTCTGTAACGTTTATGACCGACTGCGCTTTGGCATCACACTAAAAAAGTTCCATACACAGTAAGTTTAGCCCTTCACGAGTGGAGGACATGTTCAGACTTTTAATTTGATCATAATTCTGTTTATCCTAACCACCCAGAAGTCTTAACTGAATGCAGTGTGTCATTAGTACTGTTATTAGTTTGGGAATTCACAGCCAACAGTAAACATCACAGCATAAAATGAATGTTTTTTTTTCAGTTTAGAAGTTTTAATGTTCAGTGTTGTACATTTGACTACTGAGAATAGAAATAAATGCTTCTCCATATTTCAGAAAAATGCAAAAACTTCTTTTCCAAAGGAAACGATGGAATATCTACAGACATGGCAGTTCGCTTTACAGTGGCTAAAAATGACTGACATGGCAGGAATTCGGATGGGACTGAAATCACTGATAAACATTGGTAATAATTGCATCACCACTCGTCCTCATTAATGACTAATCTCATGGTTTGGTGGCTCTCGCTAATGGTTTGGCTGTATTTGTCATGGTTTCCTGGTTTGTGGTCATGGCTTATTTGTCATTAGTATGCTGAAGTTTGTGGTTACGTTCTGATCAATAGTGGTTGTGTGTTGGTAGTTTGTGACTACGGTTTGGTTGTTTTTGGTATAGTTTTGTAGTTCGTGGTAATGGTTTGATAGTCTGTGGTTATGGTTTGGTTGTTCTTGGTATGGTTTTGTAGTTTGTGGTAATGGTTTGGTTGTTGTTGGTATGGTTTGGTAGTTTTTGGCATTGTTTGGTAGTTTGTGACTATGGTTTCGTTGTTTTTGGTATTGTTAGGTAGTTTGTGACTATGGTTTGGCTGTTTTTGGTATGGTTTGGTAGTTTGTGACTATGGTTTGGCTGTTTTTGGTATGGTTTGGTAGTTTGTGGTAATGGTTTGATAGTCTGTGGTTATGGTTTGGTTGTTCTTGGTATGGTTTTGTAGTTTGTGGTAATGGTTTGGTTGTTGTTGGTATGGTTTGGTAGTTTTTGGCATTGTTTGGTAGTTTGTGACTATGGTTTGGTTGTTCTTGGTATTGTTTGGTGGTTTGTGATTATAGTTTGGCTGTTTTTATGAAATCAGTGAAATTCCCCTATAACCAGGCAGTTTTTGTTACTTTGCCTTTAAGACTAATATATGTAAATGAGTTCTGCTCTAATTGGCTGTCCTGTGTTATGCCTTATTTAAAAAGCTGTCCAACCACTGAATTCACAGTGGACTGTTTGAGGAGCCGATTGAGGAACTGGACTGAGTGGACTGGGGAGTGAACATTGTTTACATACTACATTAAACTCTTTATTTCAAAAAGTAAGGATAACTCTATGTCCTCTAGAAAAGCGGTCTCAGTTTCCTGTGGAAGGTCTAAGTTGATGTCTACCTGCTGTGGTCACGTTGGATATTAAAATGAAGATGACCTGCAGGAGCCGCTGTCTGTCTCTGATTGGCGTCTCTCTTATAATAGCCTGGTTTATGAGCCTCTTTCCTCCTGAGCTGCTCTGTGCTGTCCCTCGTGCATCAGCGGAGCTTCTGTGGAAGCTTGACTGAGTACTTGAGCACTTTTGCATGTGAATGCTGCTCCCCTGAGGAGTGGGCATGCAGAGCGTGAGAGGTGGTCTGGGCTCTGGTGCACAGCTGAGCGGACAGCAGCCCAACAGGTTCCAGCTTGTCGGCTCTCGCCACATGGATCCGGGCAGCGTGGGAATCCTGCTTTTCTAGTCCAGTTCAATCACAGTGCAGATTGTCCCTCCAACACAATATTTACCACTGCTGCTCTCATGCTTTCAGATTTTAATAGCTGGTCAGCTGATCCCTTTGAATTTAGAGCATTCTCCAAAAATGCACTGTACAATCATATATTTTTGAATATATCATTTTTCTGCTAATTGTAGTGCACAGTTTGGAATACTGTAAACAATTAAAACAGAATATGCACAGGTCTCGTTTTATGTTCTACTTTTTCCGAATAAATTCAACAAACAGTGATTGTGCATTAAATTATGCAGGCGTGTTTTCTCTGTGGAGGACTCATTTTCACTTCAATAAAGCATGGAATTTGAACAGGGGTGCCAAAACTTTTGCACAAAACTGTTATTTTTTGGAGTACAGCACTTCAGCAGGAAGCAGAATTTTTCCTGCAAATGTTAATACACAATTACTCTATATTTGATTGACTACATTAAAGACATTGTTGCATGTGTAAATGTTTGGACACCCAGTTGTAAAGTCTCCGAACTTAATTCATTCGTTAGTCTTAACTGTCTCGTTAGGGTTGGTTAGGTAGGTCTAGAACTAGATTAATTAATTCCCAAGCATGATAAATTCTCTGACTCTGTAAACTGTGTGCTAATGTTCAACAACAATGAGGATCTGACAATGAAGCTAATTGATGCTTACAAAGCAGGAGAAAACGGTAAAAAGATATCAAAGCACATCCAGCTCACGATTTCCACTGCCAGAAAGGTCATTAAGAAATGGCAGTTAAGGGGAACTGTGGAAGTCAAGGCAAGATCTAGAACTCAGATAGAACTGGCCAGAAAAGGCAAAGCAAAACCAGATGACATCAAAGCTACTGTACTGCTGTACAGCATTGCTTTCGAAAACATGACCTACATGGAAGAGTCACCAGAAGGAAACCTGACCTGCGACCTCATCACAAAAGTCAAAGTCTGAAGTGTGCAAAGCAGCATTTGGATAATCCAGAGGCATTTTGGAAACAAGTGCTTAAGTAAAAATGAAATTATTTGACCACAATCACCAAAGCTATGTTTGGAGAGAAAAAAGCAGCAGCATCTGATGAAAGGAACACCGTGCCCACTCTTAGGCTTGGGGGTGGATCTGTTATGCTTTCGGGTTGTGTGGCAGCCAGTGGAACAGGAAACACTTTACAGGTGGAAGAATAGATTCCACTAAATATCAGCAAATTCTGGAAGCAAATGTGACACAGTCACAAAACCGAAGCTGAAAAGAGGCTGAATTATACAACAGGATAAAATCCACAATGAGCTACTTCAAGACACACAAGCTGAAGCTTTCAGAATAATTGATATTCAGTGTTATTTATCTAGAAAATATCATGCAAATCATTTTTAGATATCACTCAGGCCTACCTCACAGTCCCTGGACGTAAACATCTTTGAAAATCTGAGGGTAGAGCTTAAAGGGGACATATTATGCTTATTTTCAATGTTCATAATTTTCTTTAGTCTAGAATAGATTTACATGCATCAATATTCAATATTCAAACTCTTCCTCCTCCAGTAGCCGCTGTGTACTGTGTGAGGGGTGGAGTTTGCCGGTAGGCAGGCAGTAAGGACTGTGTTACGTGATGATGTCATCCTGTAACAAAGGAAAAGGGCTGGAATTCCAACGGGGCGTTTCAGGCAGCTGAGAAAAGTGGGTTCTGTGGGAGAGAGTTTCTCCCTCTGGAGGGAACGCTGAGCTTTGGAACTCTGCAGAACGTTTACATGCACGAAAAGATGAAACACACTAAAGAAAAGAGAAAAACTGGAAAAACATAAAACATAAGTACATACTAAGGCATATTGTTCAGTAGCTACAGGGACTTCAGTACAAACTGGCTGAGTTATTCTTAGGTTATAGAAATATGTAATTAAACTTTGGCTATTTAGGGGTTAAACATGCTGTGCATGCATATTACATAATTATAACTGTTCTGTAGAGCAGAGTGGGTGAAAATTCCTGAAAAAAGAATAGAAAGACTCCTAGCTGGAGTATAAAGTACTAAGTACTGACTGCGCTCGCCATATTTTACAAATACCACATTACTTTTTTAATTGTTTTCTGTTTCCTTTTTTAGTAAATATAATGTAACTGTGTATTAACAGTTACATTTTGCAGAAAAGTATTATTTTTTACACTTTTTTTAGCTGTACGAGTGATTAATTCATCATTTAATTGCCCTAATGATTTCTTCAAGATCTGCATGCACATTACACAATGGAACTTCATTGTACTAATAGCACTTGTGAGTCTGACTGAAGTGTTTTTTAGTCAAGAAAGAAGGAATTTTGCAGCAAATGTGAACAAAACGAGTCTTTTTTGCTTAAGAGGCAATTGAAATGTAACAGGGTCCCTCTAGAACATTTTAGAACAGCCTGAGCCAATTTAATTTAGAATTTCTTGCAAGGCTGAGTAAAACAAACCCATAAAGCAGACCCAAAAGCCATAATCCACACTTTCCGCACCAGTCAAACTGGGACTGCTAGGAAAGATATGCCTACAAGACAGAAGTGGAGTTTAATGACGAGGTTACTCTTGGATTTGAGAGCTCAGCAGCTCTTATATCTCAGCGCTGTGCTGTTAGACTGCAGAGCTGCTTTGTTTTCTGGGTTGTCGTGTCTTATATGGATTTGTGTTGAGCTCTTTGGTGGTGGACGTCGATGAGAGGTGGGAGACGGTGAGGTAGGAGTGAAGGCTTGTCGATACCTTGACCACTTAGCAATCATTAAAGCAGGCAGTGACTCACCGTCGCTCTCTCTGACATCACTGCCGTGGACTTACATACACAATACGATTTAGGTCCAAAGTCCCGACTCAGCTGAAGACTGAGCTTAGACTAGAACGGACCTGCTGTCATAGTTGACTAGACTGTATTTATTTTGTCATGATAATTGATACCTTGATAATCTTTAAAGGTGTGATTATTTTAATGTCATAAAGACATCTTCTGAAAGTCTTTTTTTAGTATGTGTGCAATATTTCCAATACAATTATAAAATTAGCAAATAAAAATAAATACTGTCTGCATAGAGATGCTCACTGTGCATCACCGTCACACTATCTGTCGTCAGAACTGGAGTTTAGAACTGTAGAACACTGAGATCTTCACCAAGAGCTGTGAAGCTGCTCCAACATGCTGTACCACCATAAACATGACACATACTACTCTTTATCATATAATCAAACCACTGAGTATATCATTATATAACAGTGCTTAAAACTAAACCTTAATTTATTGACCTAAATCTAGACCTTTATTAGAACCTCCTCTGTTTATCAAAAAACACCAACAACCATGCTGCACTCCTAAATCATGGTGCTTCAAGGGTTCTTTAGTAAAGAAAATTGTTCCATTTTGAAGCAATGTACAGTAGAGTAGTGCAGTTTATGTAAATACATGTCGATCAACGTCAGTTATTACTCATGTAATAACACAATTGTTGTTCATAGTTATAATAGTGTGATTTCTCTTACGTTATTACACATATATGAAGTGCTGATTTTTCCAACAAAACATATACACTTAGAAAAGATGGCTCTTCAAGGGTTCTTTAGTAAAGAAAATGGTTCTATATAGTACCATGAACACTCAAAGAACCATTTGCATGATTAAAGAGTTCTTTGCATCATGAAAGCAGATTGATGGAGAATGTGCTGTGGATGGTTCTGTATAGCACCTTTTTAAAAGGGTCTTCTATTGTAGCAATGTCAATCATGTAATGATGGCAGAATCATTCTTGGTGCTACACAGAACCCTTTTCAAATATGTGCTATATAGAACCATCTGTAACACCCATATACAACACATTGTCCATCAGTCTGAAGAACCATTTCACCATGAAAATAACAATTTAACCTTGTGAAGGGTTCTTTGAGTGTTTATAGTTCTATATAGCACCAAAAGGGTTCTTCTGTTATTATGATGTCAAGCTTATAACTATAGCAGAACCATTTTTGGTGCTATATAGAACCCTTTTCCAAAAGATGCTATATAGGACCATCTACAGCACATTCTCCATCAATCTGAAGAACTATGAGGCAAAGAACTCTTTAATCATGTGAAGGGTTCTTTGAGTGTTTGTGGTTCTATATAGAAACATTTTCTGTGCTAAAGAACCATCTTTTCTAAGTGTATGTATATTACATGTGTAATTACATAAGAGAAAAAATGCTGTTATAACTATCTAGATACAGTAGCGTTATTACATGAGTAATAACTGAAGTTGATCGACATGTACTCACATAAGCTACACTACCGTAGTCTATCTGTAACAGTGATAGAAACATCAGTAGTTACATTGTTGTTGCATGTGTTGTTAATGAGTAACTACACAGTTAATAGAGCTGCTTAATATAAAGTGGGACTGAGCTTTTGACTAAAGTAAGAAGGTGAACTAGAAAAGCTGTGTGATCAGTTACCTTATAACTAATTTGAGCTGACTTTCGTTGTTAACAGTGTGAGTTACTGTAAAAAGGTTTTATTCTAAGTCATTTTGGCTCTTTCCTACAGATCTATTGACGATGAAGTGTTCACACAGCCGCTGTGCTCAATGATGTAGACAAATAACATCAGAAAAATCTTTAATAGATGGTTTTAATAGGGCAGTGACAAGCGTACCAGCGCTATAAACATTCGTTTCTTGTTTTCCCAAAGCTCTGGAGAAGATGGCCTACAAATCGAATTGTGTTGGAACATGCATTTATATGAAACCTATGAAAAATAACTAGAAATATAAAACCCTTATAGACAAGATGATGCATTTAAGGTTTTGCGTGTCAGAGGAGTAAATATCTCCATTTGTCCAGAAACGTCCTTTTACTTAGCTGTAATCTGCTGTAAGAAATCGAACTCACAGCCTTAAAGGGTCTGATATAGATCCATGTGGGCTGTTCTGTGTTCTAGAGGATGTTTTAGCGTGCTCCCAGGAGGGCTGTGTGGTTCTGTGCTCACGCTTTAACAGGGTTGGTGTTGTAGATTCTCCACACTGGCTGAAATAATAGACTCTGACAGTCTTGCAGTCCAGTATTTAGCAGGGTTTCCTGTAAAGTTCCTTCTGGCTAGTGTTTCTCTGGCACACCAGCTGACCATCTTTATCTTCTTCATCCGTCTGCTTTTGTTTTTCTCTGTTCCTCGCTGATTGCCCAAAAGCTCCACATTATCACAGGTAACACAGCATATCTCTGTCTACAAGGATACATTCATGATGCTTTGACCCCGCTCAGTGACCCATCCTATAAGATTCGCTGTGTCTTACTGAGTCACAGACTGATTGGTGAAATGTACCTGAGACAGAGCAGGTGGCGCTATATACCATCAGATATTGCCCTCATATCCTCACAGTGCTGCCAATTTAAGATTAACAAACAATGGATCATCATAATAGTGGCTATTACAGCTCAAACTGTCTGTCTGAATTTTTCCTTTCTCTTGCTTAAGAAAATATCTAGAAATAAGTTACAACACAGTACAAATCTTAAACTCTGGAGTTAATGTAGAACTGCTAATTCACCCTTTAACCCTGAAGATCAGCGCAGACTGCTGGTCACCATAGCAACACAGACAACAGTCTCACCTAGCTAGTAGCTAACGAAACGGCAAAGAGGGAGATTTAAGACGAACATCGATAATTTGGAGATGAATGGACTGATTTGTGTTTATAATCACTCCAGCTGATTCCTGATACGTTTCCTGATACGTTTAATCAAAATGGATCTTCTTAACATTTCAGTTGTGACCCCTGGTCTGGTTTATTAAGACCTCTGTCTTGGTGGTCAGTGATTGAATAGAGGTGGAGCCCACGAAGGATTTTGAGTGTGAGGGTCCACTTAACTGCTCCGCTACTGCCCGTAGAATGGACAGACACAGCGGCAGGTCCCTGTCTTAAAGCTAAACATACGTGACGGAGGGTCTCTCTGGTGTGACCTCGCTCCTCAACAGCTCCCAAACATGTCCAGCTGTGAGTGACAGCTGGATTACTCAAACAGGCAGTGAGCGTTGCATCAGCATGAGCTCATTCTGTCTGAGTGAACTAACTCACTGCTGGCTCCCATGTTCTCCACGGGTCACCACTGCTTTACCAGCCTGACACTCAGCTGTGAGGGCGCTGTGCAGTTTGCAGTGCGCTCGGTCACCGAGGCGAGGGTCTGTCCTCTGTTGGGGGGGCCGAGCAGGTCAAGCTTGGCTGAGGAAGATCTTTCTTAAAAAGATGGTTCTTTAATGGTTCTTTAGTAATGAAAATAGTTGCATATAGACCCATGAGCACTTAAAGAACCATTTGAATGATTAAAGAGTTCTTTTTAGCATGAAAGTGTTCTTCCGTTTGATGGAGAATATGGTATAGATGGTTCTATACAGAACCTTTTTAAAAAAGGGTTCTTTATAGCACGCAAAGGGTTTTAATATTGTTACGATGTCAAGCTTGTAGCAGTATAAGAACCCTTTTGAGTGCTATATAGAACCCTTTTCAAAAAGGTTCTATATAGCACCATCTACAGCACATTGTTCATTAGTCAGAAGGACACTTTCAAGCTGTAAAGAACTCTTTAATCATGTCGTGTATGTAAAATAAATCACTGATCTGAGTTTTAACCCATCTTACACACTGCACTTCAGCGTGAACCTGTTTTAAAATGCAAAACAATTTAAATCATCAGTTATCAGTTATGATCTCAGCTACAACCAGGTGTTGAATATTGTTTATCATTACTAGCCCTATAATTCAGCACTAATGCATCCTTAAAGGGGAGTTCCAATGAATTTTTCCAGGTTCTCCATAATTTAACCTATTAAAGTGCCATTCAGAGCGGTTTGGTGTGAAACGCTCTGTTCTAGATAAACTTACCGAGTCAGAACTGTTCACAGTGGTGGTGATAGGAACCACAGAAAGTTCCTACATGAAATGGTTATGAATTCACTGCCTGATGACTGAGACACTGTTTTAGGATAGTTTAGAGAACTTAAACTCCATTCATGGTGGAGGGATACATGCAGGGCGCTGTGAGGCAAAATAGTCCCCAAAGAAAACTTATTATTTCAGATTTTCCACTATTTTCCATCATCAACATTCATATAAACTCAGAAGACTCGTGTAGGTTCACTGGTGGTTCTGGATAGTAAATAAAATGTCTATATTTGTGTTGTAGTCATGGCGACGCCTGGTTCCTATCACCACCTCTGTAAAGACATCTGAAACATTTCACACCAAACCACTCTGAATCTCTCTGATTACTAGTGGAATCTCTCTTTAATATGTCTTTGTGTAATATTTTAGGGGCTGCAGAATTGGCCACCTCCGCCACCCTGTAGACCCGCCGCTGTAGAGGGGACTGCTTGCTTTCCTGCCAGCATTAAAGATTTTCTCTGATCTTTTTCTCATGGAGCCCCTCCGCAGGTGTTGACGTCCTTATCAGTCCTGTTTAAAATGGAGAAATTAAGACTTTGGTAATTACCTGCTGCACTAATAAGGCCACGCTTTCCCTCGTCCGTTCCTCTCCCTCCGGCGCTGCAGCTAAATGCCACCAAAATACCACCGAGGTCTGTTTACAGCCGATCTTCACTTATTCAGAACAGAAACATTTTCCCCTCGCTCTCTCGCACTGCTTCTTCCCCCTCTGTCTCCTGAGGACCTTTGCCCTACAGTACACCAGGAGAAAAGGACAAGCTGGGTAATTTTCTTAAAATAGCATCGCTATGACACAAAACATAACGCAGTTAGCCATTTGCATTGCAAAACAGGGTTATGGAATTTACCAAGCTTGAACTGGTGGACGGACGTGCTCTGGAATGCCTGGAAACACTCGACAGCTCTGCTGCTGCAGAGCGAGAGTTATGCTGACTTTGACTTTATTCAGAAATGAGGCTCATATAAACAGTAAAGGAGACTCTGCGCCAGTTTCAGGCTCAAATTGGATGCGTTCGGCCTGTGTCTTCTGTACAAAACTGGTGTTTTAACCTAAATGAACAGTTTACAGGCTGCGTGAATGGTAAAATACAAAATTGGGGTTGTTTCACAACATTTTAAATCAAATTCAATGCTTTTTAACAGCTTTTCAAGACCTCAGCATAGCAAAAATAACACCATTTGACAGTTGGCAGCTGGATTAGATTTATTTTCTCAAATTTAATACCTCTAATTGTAAAAAAACCTACATTTTCAGACATTCTATGGTCTTATTCTGTTTTAACACGTGCATAGCTGCGTTCTAGCCTTCATGGCTTCAGAATGGTTTTAGCCAGGGGTGTCAAACTCAACCAGTAAAAGGGCCACATTAAGAAATCTCATCAAATCTGTGGGCTTGAGAAAAAACTGTTTTTATTTTGTTTTTAATTAATGTTGTGCTGTAACCCGAACTGGCCATAGTTTATTCAAAATACACGAAAGCTTGAGCAGTGAAATACAGATACTTGTAGTAGACCTTAAAATCTTACATGGATACTTGAAGTATTCAAAATTTAAATGTCCCCAGGAGCTTTGGCTTTTAAACCCACCTATCTGCTTGAACTACACACCTGGCATCCTTCCTTTGCTGCATGTTCATTAAGACTTGGGCTCAGTTTCTGAGCTGCTAAGCTGATGTTAAGTGTTTATGTTGGTTAAACCGCAGCTGAAATGCATTGTGGTGCTATGACTGGTGAGGAATTGCGCAGACTTGTGTAGAACTGAGGTGTAATGGTTGCCCTGTAGACTGTTGTTGGGGTAGGGGACTCGGAGCACATTATGTTGCAGTGCATGCTGGGGACTGTAGTGCAGCACACTGTGAAACTGGCTAACTGACCATCACCTGTGACCATCCATCAGCTAGCAATCCAGCTCCAAAAACCATCCACAATCCTGACAATCATAGCAAAGGGTAAAAAATGACACAATTCATGTCAGAGCACTGATATGCAGCTCAGTTTGTAATTAAAATAAAGCCTGTCTGTCTGTGTAGCAGAGTTTTAGCACTCAGCATGAATTCAAGAGGACAGAACGTCAATTCTAAAATTTCAGTGCTTTTAAATACCTCTTAAATACCACCTCAACATAGCAAAAATAATACCACTTGACAGCTGGAATTGGGTTTGTTTTCCCGAATTTAAAACCTCTAATAGTCAAAAAAAAATAATTCTCAGACATTTTATGATCTTAATCTATTTTCATGTTTTTTGCATTTTTGCATAGCTGCCTTCTAACCTTCACAACTTCAGAACGGTTTAAGCTACAGACATGGTTCACATGTCAGCCAGCATGACATCATCGAGCTTTAACTTCAGCATCAGTGAGTAACCTGGCTAGAAAAGCCACTCAGATTCCTGATATTAGCGCTCTGACTTTAGCCTTCGTATTCAATATAGGGTTAAAACAGCGACATGATCCACACATCACAGCACTCGGCAGACCCCGCCCTCACCATCCAGAGTGATTTCATCCACTTGAGACCGTTCATCAGCCAGAGATCCAGCTCCACAATCACTCAGAATCCTGACATTAGTCATAACAAAGGGTTAAAAGAGTGACATGATTCACGTCAGAGCACTGATAGTTAACATGCAGCTCAGTTTGTAATTAAAATAAAGCCTGTCTGTCTGTGTATCAGAGTTTTAGCACTCAGCATGAATCCAGGAGGACAGAACATCAATAAAAAACATGGCTGCTTTATGCTAATCTATTTTTACTCAATAATAAGCAACAGAATGGATCACCAGCTCAACATAGCAAAAATAATACCACCTGACAACCGGCAGCTGGATTGGATTTGTTTTTCTAAATTTAAAAGCTCTAATAGTTAAAAAAATTACATTCTCAGACCTTCTTAACCTTAATCTATTTTAACTTTTTATTTATTCATTGATTTTGCAGGCAGTGTGCATAGCTGCCTTCTAACCTTCACAACTTCAGAACGGTTTAAGCTACAGACATGGTTCACATGTCAGCCAGCATGACATCATCGAGCTTTAACTTCAGCATCAGTGAGTAACCTGGCTAGAAAAGCCACTCAGATTCCTATATTAGCGCTCTGACTTTAGCCTTCGTATTCAATATAGGGTTAAAACAGTGACATGATCCACACATCACAGCACTCAGCAGACCCCGCCCTCACCATCCAGAGTGATTTCATCCACCTGTTACCATCCATCGGTCACAGGTGGATGAAATCACTTATTGTGGCCGGAAATCCAGCTTCAAAATCACTCAGTATCGTCTCGCTAATGTTATATTAGCTCTGAGCTTTTAGCTTTTATATTATAAACAAAGGGTTAAAAATAGTGGCTGATTTACACACCAGATCACTCATGATGGTAAACATGCAGCTCAATTTGTAATTATGAATAAAGCCTGTTTTGCTGTGTATCAGAGTTTTAGCGCTCAGCATGAATCCAAGAGGACAGAACATCAATAGAAAACATGGCCGCTTTATGCTCATTTATTTTTACTCAATAATTAGCAACAGAATGAATCTCCATCAAAATTTTTGCAGTTTGAGCTCACCGACACTCCAGACTAACAGTTTCTGAAAAAGGTACCTTGTCATGCATCGGGAAGATTCGGACTTCATTTCCCAGCATGCATGCGGAGATCACGTGTCAAAACAACTTCCCGCGGACTCGGAAACTGAAACGGACTCCATTGCCCACAATCCTTCAGGAGATCACATGACATCAGACAATCGCACACGCACCTATCAGCGTTCCCGATCGCCAGAATACTAATGTTGTGCACCTGTGTATCCTGTCATATGACCGTATTAGTTCAGTATATAAGCCCGGGCTTTAGACGTAGACATTGCGAGGTATTGTTTATTCCAAGAACTTACTGAGCGTTATATTCTGATTGGCTTTGCCTGTTATGACCGGTGCTTTGTTTCCCTGACCTTGTTTTTTGCTTCACTCCTTTGTACTGCTGCCTGTCGTTTGTGGATCTGTGTTTTTGACCTTTTGGCTTGTTTTTGACCACGATTTTGGATTATTCCCTTTGTTCTCGTCTGCCTGGTATTATTATCACAATTGTGATCTGGCTGGTTTTTCTGGATTTGACCCACGCCTGTTTTCTGACCACGGCTTGCCTGACTATAATAAAACGACTGTTGCACCTTTTATCCGCGAGCGTCTGAATTCTGTTGACTCATCACATACCTGAGCTGACGCTTTTCAAGATCTGTTTAAGCAAAAATGTACAAAATTTTTCAGGCTGTAGGTAAATTTTTGATCAAAAATTAGCAAAATTCATAAAGATATTAAAATTCTGTAAGCATTTCAAATGCATGTCAAATAATAGCATATCTGAGTAGCCCAGGGTCTCCTGAAAATAAAAACATATCATCCCCTTAGAACTATAAGGTTCTATCTGGCATTTTTGTCAAAATTGAGTTTTTCACATATTCTGTGGCAACTTCTTAATTATGTGACTTTTTTTAAGTATGCATTTTTGGACTCTTTGTCTGGAAAGCAAAAAGTTTCTCTCTCTAACTTTGCTCTATAAGGTTCTATCTGTGAGGCAGTCAGCACTTTGAGTGCACACAAGAGGACCAATCAGGTTCTGCTTCTTTGTGATGTCGCCGCTCTGCTCAGTGACTGCAGGAAAAGTTGAAAACTTTATGAAAGATGAAAACATGTTGCTGCCTGTCGACTTACAGCTCTTTAAAAAGTCTTATTGTCTAAAATTTCATAAACATTGAGCCTTAAAGGTCATTAAACAGTGAACGTTTGAACAGATGGGGTCTTAATTACAACATAAACATTCATTTCATTAATTCGTCCATCTTTTCTTTTTTTTTTCTTTCTCCCAAAATAAGACATTTTGGCTCATCAGAGTCACATTTCTGATATAAAACACAACCTCACACGGCCTTTAGACTGACCGGCTACACTGACCTGCTGGGACGGTTTATTACAGTAGCTGTATCTGTCTGACTAAAGAGAACTAACAGTTGCTAAAACTGACCTCTGCACTAGACAGAATATTTAGCACGGACCTTTATACTTTAATCTATCAATCAGTAAATAATAAAAATAAACGCTTTAAATACTAAAGTTTCTGATAATGTAGACGCTCTGTTACACTAACTTTATCTTTCAAAACAGTTTACGAGTATAAACTGTCTGTGTTCCTAAAAATTATCACTTCTTTTCATGTTTTGCCAGGTAGAACCTTAGAATTCCAAGCAGAAAGTGAGTTCTTAGGATTAGAAGGTTCTCTGCATTTGACCTGTTGCAAAAATCATTTACATATTTGATAGGATTTTAATATTGTACATTCAGAATACATTTGAGAGTGTCTGTCATTGTCATGTATGAAAGAGATGTTTTACATATCAGTTTTGCTATTTAGAATGCAAAATCCTTGAAGCTCAATATCTCAAAACTGCTCAGAACACAGACAGAACCTTATAATTCCAAGGGGAAGACATGGCATGTGTGACTGTCTCATGTAAATACTTTATAATAGTAACTGTAATTGTATTTTACCAAAATACCAAATATTACACCGTATTATGAAGAGTTAGGACCTCATAAGGTGCCACAGAGTGGAAAACTGTACTTACATCATCATAGTTGAATAAGGAGAGTTCAGTACACAGAACTGACACAGTGTGACCCTCAAACTCTGCTGTCTCCTCCTTCAGACACAAACCCTGCATTGGTAAAAGAGGCAAAATGGGCCGATTCCAGAATCCTAAACTGTTATGTAACAGTCTTACTCATTAATATTTACGCTCCCAAAATTTACATACCCCAGCCCACGTTCTAGCCCAGCGAGTTCTATAAAGAAGGAACAACCACAACAGAGAAATATCTGCATTTTTCATTCCCTTCCAAGGAACCGAACTGTCAGTGGGCTGAAGTTCATCTTTAAACCAGACTGAAGGTCTTCCTGTTCACCAGCTTCTTAATCGAATGTTCCACTCCACCTTAAATGCTGCAGCTTGTACAGGCGCCAGAATGTAACTGCAGAAACATTTAAGGTGGAACAGAAAATTCTGAAAACAAGCTGTCAAACAGGAAGCCGACTTCAGCTCCCACATCTCTAACAGGATCCCGACAGATTTAACTCAGAGCTGTTAGTTTCTCTGCTCATTTCACTCCAGACAGTTTCTGAAAGCTCAGACAACGTCGAGCAGCTTCGCTCAGCGTTTCGCCCTGAAGAGACGCAGCTCCACCTTTATTAGCACCACAACCCCAACAGCAGCCTGTAAGCAGCCCTGCTGAGAGACTTCATCACTGTCTGATGAAGCTGATCATCTCAAACTGAGAGCTTCATAGTGAGAACAGCTTTAATTCACTTTGTGTTGGTGTCGAGATCGAGAGCGTGTAGCTAGTGTAGCTAATGTTAGCTACTAGAATGCTTACAGTACCTAGCATAGCTAACTAAACAGTCTGAGGGCCAGCTTATTTACACAGAGGGTCATTTTATTGTCCTGCTGCGTTTACTTCCACATGTTGTTTCTGTGTGAGCCGTCGCGGTTTATTCACGGCCATCAAAAAAGGGAAGCGGCTTGTTTCATTCAGAGGCCAAATCACAGGGCTGTAAATGGGCATGAAAAACCACATCTGGGCATTTTTCACCCTGAACAAAGTCACAAACCTTCTGTGTCCCATGTGTCCAACACAAGGCTCAATCCTCTCCAGCCCGCAAGAGTGTTTTAATTTTGTATTAATATTACCCCGTTTCACAGTGCGCTGCACTACAGTCCCCAGCATGCACTGCAACGTAATGTGCGCCCTGACTCTCCTACCCCAACAACAATCTATGGGACAGCGGATACACCTCAACTCTACACAATTACACACCAGTCATATCACCAAACACACCAGCTGCATCTCAGCTGGAGTTCAACCGACATAAACACCTTAATGACAGGTCAGCAGCTCAGAAACCGAGCCCAAGTCTTAGTGAAGGCAAAGAAAGGATGCCAGGTGTGTCTGGTTCAAGCAGATAGGTAGGTTTTAAAAGACCGAGCACCTGGGGACATTTAAATATTAAATATTTCAAGTATTAATGTAATATTTTAAGGTTTACAGCAAGTGCCTGTATTTTAATGCTGAAGCTTTTGCGTATTTTGAATTACCAATGGCCAGTTTGGGTTGCAGCACAACATTAATTAAAAATGAGATAAAACCTTTTTTTCTCTGGCCCTCAGATTTGTTGAGATTTTTTTTATATGGCCCCTTTAGTGGTCGAGTTTGACACCCCTGTTCTACGTAGACAGAGAACAATGTGAAATGCTGAATACATGATTCTGTGGCGTCTTAAAGGATCCTGTAAATGTGCTTCTCTTCATGCATACAGTGGGTGGAGATATTACTGTGTAGCTGATTACATGTTCTGCTCAATTTACTAACGTTTCAGAAACGAGCAGCAGCAGCGCTTCCTCAGCCTGTTAAGATGAGGCCTAAATTCGCCTCAGGGTCTCAAAGATGTGTTATTTGTAAGGATGTAATCATAAAACTGTTGAAACTCAACGGAAATATGTTTATTTCAGTGTTTGGTCAGTTCATGTCCACTCACATCTGTATTTTCCAAAAGTTAGCAAATCACTGAAAAGCTTATTTAGTGCAAAATCTAACCGAACTGTCCAAATACGTCCATTTCCTTTTAATTAAAGACAACATTCACACAAATGCTGCGTGAGCTCTGTGATCGCACTGTGTAAAGTTCTGAGGAACCTTAAAACCATCTCAGGTTTATCTTTTATCTCCACAATCAGCACCAAAAATCTCTACTGCATTGATGAAATTGTTAAATGGTCTGAAGGATATGACTGAAGAGCTTCCTAACATCGCAGGATTAATGCTAAATCATGTGCTCTGCAAAAGAAATACATATAGATGTAGTTGATATAGCTCATATTTCTCATTGTGAGACTGTTGTAAGAACATTATAAGATTATTTTACCTGTTTCTACTTTTTTGCTTTTTTAAGTCATTTTATCAAAGTGTCTTATTCCATTGGCAGATCAGTTTACTTATTTTGAGAAATAATGATTGTTACAGCAGTCTCATCATGAGAAATATTACATATATTAACTACATTTACTTGCTATTTCACAGGCTAAGGTATCATTTCTTTGTAATGTACTATCGTAAAAATGACCTAAAAATGTTTTATAATTACACTTCATGGTTTTCTTAAATCTGTTCTGTAAAATCTTCACTATGAAATTAAGATTTTAAATCTAATATGATCCAAAGGCTAGATTTTTTTTTAAAATATGCAAATGTATGCATATTTTAGTGGATAGTATCCTATTTGCATTACTACATATATATTCTTTGCAAAACTTCCAATATAAAAAATACAGTCAGTAATGTCAGTAATCAGCTGGTAAAGATTAATCGGAAAATCTATTATTTAAAAAAATGACCATATTCACCTGTAGTGTCTCACCTTTAGTGCCGGGGCTACACATAGTTTGTGTGACAATCAGAATCAGAATCAGAATCATCAGTGAGGTAACAGTGAGATCAGTGGGGTAATAAAGCAGGTAAGTGAGGTAACAGTCGGATCAGTGGGGTAATAAAGCAGGTAAATGAGGTAACAGTCAGATAAGTGGGGTAATAAAGCAGGTAAGTGAGGTAACAGTCAGATAAGTGGGGTAATAAGGCAGGTAAGTGAGGTAACAGTCAGATAAGTGGGGTAATAAAGCAGGTAAGTGAGGTAACAGTCAGATAAGTGGGGTAATAAGGCAGGTAAGTGAGGTAACAGTCAGATAAGTGGGGTAATAAGGCAGGTAAGTGAGGTAACAGTCAGATAAGTGGGGTAATAAGGCAGGTAAGTGAGGTAACAGTCAAATAAATGGGGTAGTAAGCCAGGTAAGTGAGATAACAGTCAGATAAGTGGGGTAATAAGGCAGGTAAGTGAGGTAACAGTCAAATAAGTGGGGTATTAAGGCAGGTAAGTGAGGTAACAGTCAGATAAGTGGGGTAATAAAGCAGGTAAGTGAGGTAACAGTCAAATAAGTGGGGTATTAAGGCAGGTAAGTGAGGTAACAGTCAGATCAGTGGGGTAGTAAGCCAGGTAAGTGAGGTAACAGTCGGATCAGTGGGGTAATAATGCAGATAAGTGGGGTAATAAGGCAGGTAAGTGAGGTAACAGTCAGATCAGTGGGGTAATAAGGCAGGTAAGGGGGTATCAATCAGATCAGTGGGGTAATAAGGCAGGTAAGTGGGGTAATAAGGCAGGTAAGTAGGGTAATAAGGCAGGTAAGTGAGGTAACAGTCAGATCAGTGGGGTAATAAGGCAGGTAAGGGGATAACAAACAGATAAGTGGGTAATAAGGCAGGTAAGTGAGGTAACAGTCAGATCAGTGGGGTAATAAGGCAGGTAAGGGGATAACAAACAGATAAGTGGGGTAATAAGGCAGGTAAGGGGGTAATAAGGCAGGTAAGTGGGGTAATAAGGCAGGTAAGGGGGTAATAAGGCAGGTAAGTGAGGTAACAGTCAGATCAGTGGGGTAATAAGGCAGGTAAGGGGGTATCAATCAGATCAGTGGGGTAATAAGGCAGGTAAGTGGGGTAATAAGGCAGGTAAGTAGGGTAATAAGGCAGGTAAGTGAGGTAACAGTCAGATCAGTGGGGTAATAAGGCAGGTAAGGGGATAACAAACAGATAAGTGGGGTAATAAGGCAGGTAAGTGGGGTAATAAGGCAGGTAAGTGGGGTAATAAGGCAGGTAAGTAGGGTAATAAGGCAGGTAAGGGGATAACAAACAGATAAGTGGGGTAATAAGGCAGGTAAGTGGGGTAATAAGGCAGGTAAGTGGGGTAATAAGGCAGGTAAGTGGGTAATAAGGCAGGTAAGTGAGGTAACAGTCAGATCAGTGGGGTAATAAGGCAGGTAAGGGGATAACAAACAGATAAGTGGGGTAATAAGGCAGGTAAGGGGGTAATAAGGCAGGTAAGTGAGGTGCGAGAGTAAACACTGGTCTGAGTCGGTAGTTTCAGAGGGTGGAATGTTGAGTGAGAGGCTGTATACCAGTAGATTTAGCAGTGATAAGCTGGAGTCTCGGTAAACCGAACGGTAAATTCAGGTGAATTGTTAGCGAACGCTGCAGTCGAATCAGAGCCCATTTTGCGCTGAGCCCGCGCTCGTTTATGGCCCTCTGTCTTAACAGGTCCAAGAAATACGAGGCAGCCGTGACCCGAGACGGCTCGCCTGAGCGGAGATTACCTCCCCACGCAGCTGCACCGGTCTCATTAGTGCTGTAACCTCAGCCTCCTCTCTCTCCCATCTCTTTCTTTCTCTCTCTCGCTCTCTCTCTCTCTCTCTCTTTTTCTTTACTTTCTCTCCACTTTCTGCCGACTCCTGCGAGGCTCTGAGTCTTTCTGATTCTTGGAAAACTTCAAATACAGAGATACAGGACAATCTCCTGGACAGATTTCTTAACTCCTGCAGATTCTTAGGCTGGCTTTATACCGCAACTTTAGTTTCTTGCAACTTACATGAAACTAAATTGCACTTGAGTTGCGTAATGTAAAGCATCCTGCAACTCATTCGAAACTCAGCCGCAACAGTTGCAACTTTGTGAAACAAGTTTTATGAAACAGCCAATAAAAATGCTGATAACACATAACGTGATCATGTCGAACGGCATGTTTTTAAATATTTGATTCCGGTTGATCAATGTGCTGCTGTTGGAACAAAACATCATATCTCCATTTTTTGGTTTTTGACATAATGTGAAAATGCCTGTTGCTCTTTACATTGTGTACAGATTTTATAATGAATGAACCAAAAGAAATGAGCCAAAATTACTTATAAAAGCTTCTGGTTCCACTGACTTACATTACAAGCAAAGTATGTTTTTTCCTTCTACTGTAAAGTTACCATTTTGGAGACACGAGGTTTTGTTCCGACAGCAAAGAATATAAAACAAAAATGGTTTACTGACTGATTTTTTTAGAAGACTTCTGAAATATTAATTTGCATACAATCAACAGATAAAAAACTTAAATACATAGTAAAAAAACATAAGTAGATAAAAGGCAGATACATAGATACAGAACAAGGTGACTGACACCTGGAGAAATCATAAGAAGATGATGAAAATGCTGCAAATATATAAATAATGGCTCACAGATGACCTTATAGCTAGAACAATATGGTGTATGAAAAATACAAGCTGCTGATTTGGCTAAGTAGTGAAATAATTGTGTTGTAATCAACTTTGTTGCTTGCTGTAAATGTAAAGTTGCACAGAAATGATGCTGCAGGCAACTACTTTTGTGAAAACCAGCCATGGTCTGTTGGGCTTTGGCCTCAGCTACCAATAAAAATACGTTACTATCTTGTTAGACAGTCTGTCAGGGCACTGCGGATCGTTCTGTGCTTCCCAAGATTTAAAACCTCAGATTTGGAAATATGAGATTAATTATTTTGTTTTAAAAGTTATTTACTAGTTTCTGTCTTTGAATTCATGGTTGATTCTTATATTGATCATGAATTCGTCTTTTATGCCTCAGTTAGTCAGGAAATCTTAAGTTACACTGCTTGATTTAAGAATCACAAATAAGACATATTTAAATAAAAAATACATTTTTATTCTATGCCAATGACCCAACATGCTTCAGCTACCAGGAGATGAACGTTGAGTGAAGTTTCTCTCTCAGTTCTGGCTGTGATGTCAGTAAAGTCGGTGTCCTGCTGTAAGACGTCTGCTCTGAGATTAAGGACTAGTTTAAATTAAATACGGGTTTAGACCTGTTTCACCATCAGGCAGCCTCTTTCAGTACCAGCAGAATCTTCCTCCACTAGAGTTCAGTCATTCACACTAAAGTACTGATTTATTTTCTTCTTCCTCGCCTTCATTTTCTTACTGTGATCAAATAAAGAATATTTAAAGAATTATTAGCTAATATTCAGTGTGTTTCACTCATTATTGAGCTGCAGTGAGTCTGATCAAGTCATTTGATCTAAAAAGCCACGTTTTCTACTGATTTCAGCCCTTTGAACTCTGATCAGAGCTGCTTATTTCTAGACTGGATGTTATTTTAAGATTTGTTGTCCAGTAAAATGATCTTGCAGATAATTTCAAGAAGTATTCAGTCATTTTCTCCTCAAATTCAGGTTTATTTCTTGTATTTTAGCTCACGTTTTTCGCAGTGCATCACAGTCAATACTGCAGAAATAGTATCTTGTCAAGTAAAATGATCTAAAATAAATCTAATATTTCTCCTGTTGAGATTGTTGTAAGCTTAATTTAAGATTATTTACCTTATTTCTAGATATTTTTACTCATTTTAAGTAATTTTATTGAGTAAAATTGTCTCACAATATTGATCGATAACTTTGCTTGTTTTAAGAAATGAGCTTAAACCAGCAAATTATCTGCCAGTGAGATCATTTTACTCAATAAAATCACTTAAAGCAGCTAAACAAAGTCTAGAAATAAGGAGAATAATGTTATAATAAGTGCACGACTAGGGGTGGGAATCTATAGGCACCTCACGATTCGATTCGATTACGATTCAGAGGCTGCGATGCGATTATAAAACGATTATCGATGCATCTTTTTTTTCTATATAGCATTTATATTTTCTCACTGTGAGCTCAAGTTTCGAGTTCAAGTTTCAAGTTTATTTGTCACTTATACAACACGTCAGGACATTTATGCATTGAAATGCTTGTGGTGAGGCTCAGCTAATTTACTAATAAGTAAAAATAAAAATACAAGAAAAAACAACTGAAATATATTAAATATACACAAAATATACACAGAATGTAGAGACAATATACATTTTAAAGTGACTAAGTGACTCAGTGTTGTTATTTAAAGTGACTTGGTACTTTTAAAGCAAAGTATTTGTAATGATTCATAATGAATTTACTTCCAATATCTTTTATTAATAAATCAAATAGAAGTGATGAGGTCAGTGAACTAGAAGGCTCTCATTCACTGCTCTTGTTTGGAGCACAAGAAGCTGCTGCTACTCATCTGTGATAAAATGCGCAGTTACGGTGAAATAAGATCCAGTGGTGATGGACGACCACGCAGCACGTTACAGCTATTCTACCCGTTTTCTTTAGTGATTTTATAACTTCGGTTTTGGTCTTGCTGTAGAGACGGGGGGTGTGTCGCTGTGTCAGTAAAGTATCTTTGAGACGGGTCGTGCGCAACATAGCGCAAAAGCCCTGTTTTGCAACGACTGAGCACCGGCGTGCAGACTGCAGGTCACACAGCAGCGATGCGTTATTCACATTTATAAGCAGCGCAGTTGGTTTCCTGGTACGTTAAATCTGCAACAAGAGACTGTCAAACACTAAAAACTGGCGAAGATGAAGTCGCTTCTCTTTCGAATTCTCCCGTTCCACCTTAAATGGTGCCGCATTTACATTCAGCGTCTCAGTTAGAATTTAAGGTGGAACGGGTAAATTCAAACAAGAAGCTGGAGAATAAGAAGCGACTTCAGCCTCGTAAAACAGTCGAACGCTGAGAGACATTTAACTGATCTATTTCTGAAGAAAAGTTTTCTGGCGGAGAGGAAAGTGGCTGTAGCTAAAGCTTAAAGCAGAGCGGAGTAAATCTGTGTTTTCGTTTATATTGTTTAGCCTACACTAGGACATTAACACACACTGAGACATACTGGACATTAAATGTTGTGGCTCCCACAACATTAAGAAGGTAAGCTCTTCTTAACATTTGTGTTGTGACTCCTGACCTAACCTGGCTTTAATGCAGAGCCGGTCGGATTTCTCACTCATCCAGTTGTGTTTTTGTTGTGTGCCATCACAGACTATCCGGGCGCTGCACTTACCCACTTCCAAGTTCCGCCTTTTGCGTTCCGTCAACATTACGGTATAAATTAAATATTTAGAAAATCGATTTTTGACGTTTGTGAATCGATTCAGAATTGTTCACGTCCGCATCGCGATGCATCTAAGAATCGATTTTTTCCCGCACCCCTACGCACGACCATCTCAAAATAAGAAATATTAGATATATTGACTAGAATTAACATAATTTTACTTCACAAGATACTATTTTTTGCAGTCCATATATTATGGCTCCCAAATGTCACCATTTGTATGAAATTACACACAGGGCTATAAAGGTCTTGAAGTGTAACAGATGGGACTGAAGTGATCCGAGCAGAGTGGGTGATCAGAGAGAGAGGAGGAGCCTTACTGCCACAAACCATCACTAATGAGGACCCTGACATTCCTGTCCCACTGGTATCTGTAACAGGTCCAGACCCACCACGCGTCTCATTCCCTCTCAGAGAGACCCTGAGTCCGTCTGTCAGACCTCTTCTGTTCTCTACCACAGCAATTACACCTCAGCTCTCTCTGTTCCACATTATCAAGAGGCTGTCTGGTAATTAGTGATTGGCTGAGCCCTCCAAAGAACCAGGGTTCTCCTAGAGAGACTCCTTATCAGCTCCTTATGAAATTGCACAGCAAAGATGATCTCTTAGCGTAAAAACATCTTAAATGTAGTTAATATGTGTAATATTTCTCATTATGAGACATATTATTTCATTTTAATCAATTAAACTTTGTCATTATACACACTATATGGACAAAAGTATTGGGACACGTCTTATTTATTGAATTCAGGTGTTTTGTTCAGTCTCATTGCCACAGGTGCATAAAATCAAGCACCTGCCTTTCCGCACATTAGTGAAAGAATAGGTCTAAAGAGTCACTGAATTTGAGTGTGGTTCTGTAATAAGATGCCACCGTTGCAACAAGCCAGTTCGCTTAATTTCTTCCCTCCTAGATATTCTACGATTAACTGTGAGTGTATTATTGAAAAGTTGGAGCGTTTAGGAACCACAGCAGCTCAGCCACGAAGTGTCAGACCACGTAAAGTTACAGAGCGGGTCTCCGAGTTCTGAGGAGCACAGAGCATAAAAGTCACCAACGCTCTGCTGATCAATAACTGCAGAGTTCAAACCTCCTCTGGCAGCAACATCAGAACAGAAACTGCGCCGGGAGCTTCATGGCAGGGTTTCCATGACTGAGCAGCTGCATGAAGCCTTACATCACCAAGCACAGTGACAAGTGTGGAGTGACCAATCACGCTTCTCTGTCTGTCAGTCTGATGGACGAGTCTAGGTTTGGAGAACGTTACCTGCCTGACTGCACTGTGCCAGCTGTAAAGTTTGGTGGAGGAGGGATGATGATATGGGGCTGTTTTTCAGGGGTTGGTCTAGAACACTTAGTTCCAGTGAAGGGAAATCTTAATGCTTCAGACATTTTGGACAATTATACACTTCCAACTTTGTGGAACAGTTTGGGGAAGAACCTTTTCTGTTCCAGCATGACTGAGCCCCAGTGCACAGAGCAGCTCCATAAAGGCCAGACTGGGTGAGTTTGGTGTGGGAGAACTTGACTGGCCCTCACAGAGCCCTGACCTCAACCCCATCAACACCTTTGGGATGAACTAGAACGGAGATTGTGAGCCAGACCCTCTCGTCCAATACTTTTGTCCATATGGTGTATATGAGGTACAACACAAAATACATTAAGGCTGCTTCTTTGGTGCATAAACATTGAGACAGTGAGTGTAGTAGTAGGATGATAGTATGTAAATCAACAATATAATACAGAATAAATTAGAGACTGTACTGGTGCACAGAAGTGTGTAAATGTATGTGCAAAATGTGCAAAAAATGCATGGAAATTTTAGAGGTAATGTTCAGTAAACAGTGGTGTGAATGTTAAAGTGTTCAGTCCAAGTTTTTTATCTACACTGCAAAAATGGACTCTTGTCAAGTAAAACAATCCTAAAAATAGTCAATAAATCTAATATTTCTCCGGTTGAGATTGTTGTGAGCTTAATTTAAGATTATTAACCTTATTTCTAGACATTTTTACTTGTTTTAGGTCATTTTAGGTCACTTTTAGTGAAATTATCTCACTGTACTGGCAGATAACTGTGCTTGAAACCAGCAATATTATCTGCCAGTACAGTGAGATGATTTTACTTAAAGTGACCTAAAATGACCTAAAACAAGTAAAAATGTCTAGAAATAAGGTAAATCATCTTGTAATAAGTGCACAGCCACCTCAAAATGGGAAATGTTAGATATGTCGACTAGATTTAAAATCATTTCATTTGACAAGAAACCATTTTTTGCAGTGTAGTGAAGTAACTGTACGTAGTGAAAGTGTCAGATCATTTCTTGTTTGAAAATTAATGAAGATAACTTTCTTATTTGTAGAAATAATGCTTAAAACAAGTAAATGATCTGCCACTGAAATAACACACTTTCATTGGATACAATTAGATAAAACAAGTAAAAACAAGTAGAGTAGTCATACACTATTCTTACAACAGTGTCATAATGAGTAATATTAGATATATTACCTACATTTAAGATGCTTTCTTCTCAAAGACCTCAGACAAAAGAGAGCTCAGAGAATTTCACTGCTTGGTCACAAGCTTTTAATGCATGTTTAAATCAGGACTGGGCTGCACCAGCTCTGCTTAAGTGCGTACTTAAGTCCATAGTTACACTAGTTAGTCTTAAACTATTATCTAAAAATGTTTCTCTTTAACTTAGCATTTTATAAAAACTCATCTCGTGATTTTTATCTTTTAATTTGATCTGTCATTTTCTTATGATTCTAAATTAATGCTTATAATTTCTTCTATTACTGTTTAACTTTATCACCTGTCTGTAAAGCACTTTGAGCTGCCACCAGCATGAAACTCTATAAATAAACATTATTATTATTATTATTATTATTATTATTATTATTGGAAGTAGTAGTAGTAGTAATCATAATATTATTATTATTTTACTAAATTTGGTTGCACTACAAATCCTTACGTCAAGTAACTACACTTTTAAAAATTATGGTTCTTCAAAGGTTCTTTAGTAAAGGCAATGGTTCTATTTAGTTGGAGTTCTATACAGAACATGCTTAAAGGGCTCTTTGCATAGCAAAGTGGTTCTTCAGACTGATGGAGAACGTGTTTTCTTCAGCACCAAAAAGGGTTCTGCTTTTGTTGCAAGCTTGACATGGTAACAATAGCAGAACCCTTTTTGGTTCCATATAGAACTATATGCAACACATTCTCCATCAATATGGAGAACCATTTCGTCATGCAGAGAACCATTTAAGGGTTCTTTAGTAAAGGCAATGGTTCTACTTAGAGTTCTCTATAGAATAATTTGCATGCTTAATGTTCTCTGCATGCTGAAATGGTTCTTCAGATTGATGGAGAGTGTGTTCTCTACCTGAAAGGGTTCTTTTGTTGCATGCTTGACCTTGTAACAGTAGTAGAACCCTGTTTGGTGCTATATATAACCACATACAACACATTCTCCATCTATCTGAAGAACTACTTCACCATGCAGAGAACCATTTAAGCATATATAGGACTCTAAATAGAACCATTCCCTTTACTAAAGAACCTATGAAGAACCATGCTAAGAGTGTAATATTTGTACATCAGTCTCGTGATGAGAAATATTAAATATACTGACTGTGGTTGGGACGTTTTCGCGTGCTGAGATATGATGTTTTGCAGTGCATGTTCTGCCATATGACCTCAGCTTTAAAGATAAAGGCGAAAGACACCCAAAGACAGAGACACAGCATGTGACGGCTGCTGACAATCAAAGTAATAGTGTTTCTCCCGAAGCCGGAGAGAAATATGCGGCATCTTAAAGGTGCAGGCGGCTGATAACCGGAGATGACTCACTGCGTGTGGTGACCTTTAATAACAGGCAGACCGTGACTGAGCCCAGTGAGATCCTCCTGCGCTCCGGTCACCTTGGCCCTGTGTTTTACAGCCCGGGCTCCAGAATGCATTACCCTGATAGGAATCAGCCGCACCGCGTACGGAGGCGGACCGCCGGGGACTCCCCTAAACGCAAACCACTGATACGCAGCTCTGTTATCCAGAGCACTTACAATCAGCTCGATCGGAAAAGATCTCTCAGTGCCAGAGACTCCTGAGGGAGGAGGGTCGCGGCTCCACGGACAGCAAAGACAAATCCGGAAAGGAGATCTCCGTAACGTCTCTGGAGTTCCTCCTGGACAGCAGTGAGACCTTAAGCTGAGTCTCCTGATTTTTAGATGTTTCTACAGAGAAAAAGAGCTCAGTGATCTCAAAAAAGACAGAACAGTATACACATAAAGTGGGTAGGTTTCAAAATCACTGCATAAAATGTATTTTATAATATTACACCATACTTTCCTACTGAAATACTCCAGAAATGCAGTTTTACAAGGAAAAAAGAATAAGATCAAGATACCACAGTTACCACGGTTACCACGGTTACCACAGTTACCACAGTTACCACACTTGCATTTGTATTATAACCTTCGGGAGCTTTTAGAGGTGGACGTCTGGTTCCTATCACCACCACTGTGAACAGTTCTGACTCGGTAAGTGTCTCTAGAACAGCGTTTCACACCAAACCACTCTGTTCATGTCTCAAGTTTTGGTTATAGTGGGAGGGGTTTCAGTTGTACTGGGAGGAATTTCGGTTTTACTGGGAGGGGTTTTGGTTGTACTGGGAGGGTTTTAGTTGTACTAGAAGGGTTTCAGTTGTACTGGAAGGGGTTTTGGTTATACTAGGAGGATTTTCAGTTGTACTGGGAGGGGTTTTGGTTGTACTGGGAGGGGTTTCAGTTGTACTGGAAGGGGTTTTGGTTATACTAGGAGGATTTTCAGTTGTACTGGAAGGGGTTTTGGTTGTACTGGGAGGGGTTTCAGTTGTACTGGGAGGAGTTTTGGTTATACTAGGAGGATTTTCAGTTGTACTGGGAGGGGTTTCGGTTGTACTGGGAGGCGTTTTGGTTGTACTGGGAGGATTTTGGTTTTACTGGGAGGAGTTTTAGTTGTACTGGGAGGGGTTTTGGTTGTACTGGGAGGAGTTTTAGTTGTACTGGGAGGGTTTTGTTTGTACTGGGAGGAGTTTTAGTTGTACTGGGAGGAGTTTCAGTTGTACTGGGAGGGGTTTCAGTTGTACTGGGAGGAGTTTTGGTTGTACTGGGAGGAGTTTTGGTTGTTGAATGTATCTTGGAGAGACAGATGTGTTTACGCTGCTGTATCGTGGCTCAAATGTGTCTCAGTCCTCCTCCTTTTGTGGTCTGAGTGATCAGATCTGTATCTGCTTTAAATGCGTCTCGGCTGCGTTTACACTCACATTTTTATGTGGCCTCATCCAGATATAATCCTGATACTCACCATGCATGAAGTGACCAGGTGTAAACTGGATCAATGTGTGTTTGAGTCACTGGTTAGCATCGACTCCATGTGCTTTCTTGTCCCATCTGCATATTTCAAGTCATCAGAGCCCTCTGCTGTGTGGAATGGAGTGAAAGCTAAAGCTAGTCCAAGTGTTGAAAGGGTCACTGTTTTTGTGAGCCAAGACTAAAAGCTTATGATAATATTAAACAAGATGATGTGAGAATGATGTGAGCGCGACTCTAGCAAGACTCTCACCATTTTATTCCCACATTGGAAATGTGTCTGCGACAGTAAAATGGCTGGAAAGGTCGTTTGGTGTGAGGCTGGCATAAAACTGCTCCAGATAGAGTCTCTGAAACAAGCCCATCTTTGTGTTCTCCTCTCTGCTTGATGTTCTGTGTCCAGTGTGTCTTAATGCTCGTTCGTGCATGCGCGCTGTAGACCACGCTGAGCTTTTAGGGTCAGGCAGCCTGGAGCTGTAACATGTTAAGAGATTTATTATGACAATGCGCTCGGGGAGCTTTCAACACATAAATCACCTCTTCCAGGAGACGAGAACCTGTGACAGCGACATCAGTGGCTCCATTGCTGTGTTGTGTTCCACCTGACCCTTCCTCACACTGACAGCTCTGACATTATTTGTATTTACCCCTCTGTGGTCTGAGGACATTCTCTTTCTTTGTTCATCTCCTCTTAAATCCTCCTCTAAAGGCTCTTCATATATCATGATCCTCATATGTTTCATATCTAAATGCTCCGTTATCTTCATCACTACTTTCCAAAACCGCTGCAGCAGCTTCAGCAGCTGTAAACTCTCTGCACGCCGTTTCACATGAGTCTCCGATGTGGACTGAATGAAGAATGGAGGGTTTCCGGTGTGACGGTCAGTCCTTAGTGATTTCCTGAGTGTCCATTGGTCAGTTTCACACAGAATGTAGACGGACACACCAATCCACCCGTTCCACACGGTGAGAGGCAGATGACGTGTATCTCAGCCCCTCTTCATAGGCTCATAACTCCGGATGTGAGTCTCGTATGATCTCGTGATAAGATGGAATGGAAAGGGCGACTCTACAGATTCAGGAAGTGTTTGAACTGGATTTCTGAGCTGGATCATCACAAAGATACAGACACAGATATAGAAACAGAGGATTTGACGTGTGCGATTTTGTGGACCTCACAAAGTTAACGGGCTCTTCATGAGATGGAGAGTGTGGTGTATGTGGCCGTGGTCTTTTTGGCGAATACAACCTACCTGCTGTAATAATTGATATCTCAGTAAGTGAAATCATTTTAATTGTAGTTAATATATCTAATATTTCTCATTACGTTGTAAGAATATTATAAGATTTTTTCTCCTGTTTCTACATGTTTTAAGTCATTCTATTCAGTGAAAGTGTCTTATTCCAGTGGCAGATCATTTTACTTGTTTAAGCAAAATCATCTTCCTTATTTCTCAAAACAGGTAAAATGATCTGCCAGTGAACACTTTCACTAAATAGAATGACTTAAAACAAGTAAAAATGTGTGGAAACAGGTGGAATAATCTTATAATATTCTTACAACAGACTCACAATAAGAAATATTAGACAATTTGACCACATTTAAGATGTTTTCACTTGTTAAGATATCATTTTTTTGCAGTGTGCTGTTCAACAATCGCGCTGTTTATTAAATAATCTTTGATTATGCTGCTTGACAGTTATAGCTTACTGTTAACAAACTACAAGTTTGGACAGCTCTGCTAATATTTGATCTGCTATTATGTATTTTATTTACTTTTCATTTTTTATTCTTGCTGTTTGTTTTTGTTTTTGTTTTTTTGTTTTGTTTTTTGTTAGAATAAAACCGTGTAAATATGTGAAACCCTAACATGTGGAGTAGGAGACACTGTGATTTCAGCTCTTAATGATTGAGCGCGATTGACAGATTTATTGACACCAGCAGCCTGAAATCAAACAGACCCTCTGCTGTTCTCCTCCTCTGAGACCCTTTCACTCTCCTGGGAAAACACTGAAACACTGTAGCTTCTCATCTCAAAGGCACACAGCAAAAAAATGACATCTTAGCAACTGAAAATAACAAGTTTTATTATGAAATAATAAGTTTTCTTTGGGGACTATTTTGCCTCACAGCGCCCTGCATGTATCCCTCCACCATGAATGGAGTTTAAGTTCTCTAAACTATCATAAAACAGTGTCTCAGTCATCAGGCAGTGAATTCATAACCATTTACTGTAGGAACTTTCTGTGAGGGAGCTTTTAGAGGTGGACGTCTGGTTCCTATCACCACCACTGTGAACAGTTCTGACTCGGTACGTTTATCTAGAACAGAGCGTTTCACACCAAACCACTCTGAACGACTCTGGACGACTCTGCTCACAGTTCCCCTTTAAGTACAATGTGTCTGCACTGCAAACAATATCTTAGCAGGTGAAAACATCTTCAATGTAGTTAAAATATATAACATTGCTAAGATGCCGTTTATTTTTCAGTTTAGTTTATTTTTTATTAGTCATATGTAGCTTAACACAGCATCAACAGCACAATGGAACGTGTTGGACGAGACAAACTACTGTAAATTAGTTAAAACAAGTAAAAATGCCAGAAAGAAGTGAAATGATATTAGTTATATTAAGACACGTAACTTTAAAGATGTTTTACCTGCTCAGGTATCGTTTTATAGCAGTGCAGCTTCACATGTTGCTCCTCAAAGTGTTTTTCTCCTTTTTCTAAAGCTGCTGCTCGAGACGACTCGAGACGGCACTTTGCTCCGGGACCTTCTAACCGCTCCGGTTCCCGGAGCCCTTGCAGGCTCTTGATGGAGGTTCCCGCGAGATCCAGCCTTCTGCTCTGCTGGAGCTCCAGGCTGACGGTGTGGAGGAGTTCGCCTGCAGCAGAGCTTCACCCACTCAGCTCCTGCACTCACCTGCGTTCCCTCAGATCCAGCAGCTCGGAGGCAGAGGACACGCTAGAGACAGAGAGGAGATGATACCGGAGTAATTAAAGGGGAATTCCACCAATCTCACAAAATTCATCCATAATTCAGTGATAGGGGGAAAACAGAGTCAGTCAGATTGGTTTGGTGTGAAATAGTTGATGGTACACTCTTAAAAAAGATGGTTCTTCAGTGGTTCTTTAGTAAAGACAGTGGTTCCACATAGAATCATGAACACTCACAGACCAACAAGCACCAAAAAGGGTTCTGCTATTGTGTAAATTGTCAAGCTTGTAACAGCAAAAGAACCATTTTAGGTCCTACACAGCCAACCAATGAAGATAGACAGCCGGACTCAAACTCCCAGAACACTCAGGAAGGTCACATGACTCCCCACCTGACCCCAAACTCATATCCGCGTTCACAATCTCCGGAATACTAATCAATGTCACCTGTGTTTGATCATATGACTACTTAGTGTAGTATTTAAGCCCGGGCTTTAGACTAGGTCAGTTGCGAAGTATTGCATCCGTCTTTTGTGATCTACTGAGCGTTTATTTCTAAATCTGATTATCGTGTCTGACCTTTGCCCTGTTTTTTGACTTTGTCTTTTGCCCTGCCCTTTGGATTGTTTACCTGATTCTGGATTTTGGACCACGTTTTTGCCTTCTCCTGTTCGGACTGTTTGCCTGGTGTATGTTTGTCTTGTGTTTTGTCGGCTTTCTGGAATTGATCCTTGCCTGTTTCTTGACCACGAAAGTGTACTGCACTTTTTCTAGTAAAGCCTCCTTTGTAGTTTTTATCTGCGAGCGTCTGATTCTGTTTGACTCGTCACAGAAATCATATATATGTTGTATTATATATGTATTTACATTTTGCTGTTTGTTTTACTTGCATAACTTTATTTTTTTTATTTTGTCGTAAAATACTCTACACATTCACACGATCACAAACTGACCTCTGTATTGAAGCAGCACACTACAAAAATATATCTCAGTAAGTGAAAACACCTTAAATGTAGTTAAATATATCTAATATTTCTCATTATGAGACTGTTATAAGAACATTAACAGGTTATTTCACTGATTTGTAGACATTTTTACTTGTTTTAAGTAATTTTATCTAGTAAAAGTGTCTAATTGAGACTGTTTTCCCTCCCACAAACCTTTTTACCACTAATTTACTTAAAAAATAAGTTTAAACCTTCTTAAAAGTATAACTATGATAATCGTTTCTGTGAGGGAGCTTTTAGAGGTGGACGTCTGGTTCCTATCACCACCTGTGAACAGTTCTGACTCGGTAAGTTTATCTAGAACGGAGCGTTTCACACCAAACCACTCTGAACGACTCTGTTTACATCTTAACCAGCCAATTATGCAGATATTGGTGGAGTTCCCCTTGTGCAGTCTTTCCGTGTCTTACCAGATACTGTATGAAAGCTTGGCTCGTGGTAAACAGATGAAGTGAGGTTGGTGCCTCGTTTAAACCGGTTCTCCGTGTTATCTGTTGTTTTGCGCGTCTGTTCTCAGCGGGAAATGATCTCCTCTGCTCTGAGTGCGCTGTTGGGCTGGAGGACGCCATTTTCCTGTTTTGCCTGGTTTGAAAAGCGGTACGGCACTTGAACCGGCCCACTCTAGTGAAGCGGGCGTACAAAAGCAGGAGGCAGCCCACACTTCTGGAGCAGATACTCGACGCTCTGCCCTGAGTCTGGATGAGCCAGACAGCGGTCAGACAAACAGGAACTCTGATATCTCTCTGTCTTTCTCCTGCTCTCTCATCTTCCCACAGAAGTGATGAGCTTGGACTTTGCGTGGCTATTTCTGCATCAAAGTGCTGGAAATCAGCGTCAGGAGAGACAGAATGCTGTGTTATCCTGGGACGCAGCACTTTTTCTGCTGTTTTTTCTGCTGTGGAGTGTTATTGAGAAGGAGGCTGTTGTTGGAAGAGGGTTTGACCGCGAACATCTCCACCTCTGTTCTTTGTGGACTGTTTCAAAACACACTTTGGAGAACAGCAAAGTACACTTTTGGTCTCGCTTTATTCTTTTCTCATCCAGACCATATACAGGGTGATGTATAGAGTGTGAACATCAGTGCAGGTTAATTAAACAGATAAGATGTAAAGAAAGTCTTTCACTCGGGAATGTTCACAGTGGTGGTGATAGGAACCAGACGTCCCCCTCTAAAAGCTCCCTCACAGAAAGTTCCTACATGAAATGGTTATGAATTCACTGCCTGATGACTGAGACACTGTTTTATGATAGTTTTGAGTAACTTAAAACTAAAAAAAAAATAAAAAATGGTAAAGAGGTACACGTGAGGCAAAATAGTTCCATTAAACATTTTTACTTGAGAAAATAAAAATAAAAAATAATAAAAAGGTCTAAAAACAGGTGAAATAATCTTAGAATATACTTACAACAATCTCATAATGAAAAATATTATTTTACATGAAGTGGTTATGAATTCACTGCCTGATGACTGAGACACTGTTTTATGATAGTTTGGGCCTGTTTTTTTAATCTATTCATGTGTTGTGATTGATTTTTTAATCAATCTAGTGTTGTAAAGCAAAATAATCCCCAAAGAAAACTTATTATTTCAGATTTACCACTATTTTCCATCATCAACATTCCATATCAATCTATATGACTTTGACAATCAGGGAAAATTGATTGCTGAATATAAATAAGGGTAACACTTTACTGTTGGGTACAGTTAATAAGTCTACATGACACCTACATAAGCCTTTCATGACAACTGATATAGACCTACATAAATGTTTATAAATGCTTATTCCAATAGGCATCGTCTGACATAAAGGCTACTTTAGCTAACTTTGATCAAAATTGGCAAATGTAGCCTTTATAACGAATGACGTCTATTGGAATTAGCATTTATAAAGATTTATGTAGGGTTATGTCAGTTGATGCTTTTGTGGGTGTCATGTAGCCTTATGAAGTGTACACTACAGTAAAGTGTTACCAAAAAATGTATACATTCCCACTGGAGGCTGAGGTGAAATCATAGAATCGCACCTGGTATTACAAACCCAGCTCCAAAATAGTGGAAGATGCTCCTTTTATACCCAAGTATGATTGCATCACCACTTTGAAATAGTTTCCTGAACATTTTACACTCTTCCTAGTCTTAAATTGCTCCTGGAACGTGTTGTAGTTGATCAGTTTCAGAATGAGCTTGTATTTACAACAAAACCAGTGAATTTGCTCAGATAAAACATTAAAAATATTGTCTTTGTACTGTGTTTGTTTACACACAGGTCAAAGTGGGTTTACAAATCACTGCTTCCTGTTCTATTTGTGTTTCACATACGGCTCCAACTGTGGTTTGTACATGCCAGTGAGTGGAGTCGGCTCAAGGTTTCTCAAGACAAAACAATAGCGAGTAAATAAACAAGTCATTTTTTATTCATTAAAGGAGAGGCACATTAATTCTGTCTGCACTAAAGCCTGTAAGATCGTAGTCACACTGGAGGAGAACATGGTGGCATTGTTAAGGCACATTAAAGTCCTCTCAATTTAGATTAGATTAAGTGACCCTTATTAGTCCCACAACGGGGAAATTTCGCCTCCGCAATCTAACCCATCCGTGCAGTGAGACACCACATACACACTAGGGGGCAGTGAGCACACTTGCCCGGAGTGGTGGGGAGCCCTATCCGCAGCGCCCAGGGAGCAGTTGGGGGTTAGGTGTCTTGATCAAGGGCTGGATCGAACCTCCAGCACACGACTGCCCCAAGATTAAGACTAAGGGGCCCTTATTAGTCTCACACGGGGGAAATTTCACCTCCGCTATCTAAACCATCTGTGCAGTGAAACACCACATACACACTAGTGAACACACACACTAGGGGGCAGTGAGCACACTTGCCTGGAGCATGTAGTACAGGTCACAGGGCTGGTCCCCTAACCTCCAGCCCACGACTGCCCCATAAAGAAGCGTTTGACCGCGACGTTTGCAGTTTAAATAATGAATCTCATATTGCATTTGCTGTATTGCTCAACATAAGGTGACATTTCTGCTGTTATAAATGTCCCCCTACCTTTTGTTTACATAGCATTTCCCATTGATATGTGCGTTTCTCAGCTTATTCGTCTCGAGCGCGGCTTTCCGATATAAACCCAATTCTGCCAAATGGAGCAGCTTGAAAATTCAATCAGCTCAGCCTCACCGCTCTGTAGCTGAACTCCAGAACGTTATTTAATCCTCACTGTTTCCTTCATGAGGATGAATCACGTATTAAGGCCATTTCATTTTCCTCCGAGAGAAAGTTGGACTCTGTTCTGTATTGTATTGTTCGCACTCTGTGAAGACGGTCAAAGCTTTTAAGCGTAATTGAGGTTCGCTGTGAAGAACTGAGGTGAGCTTACAGCGGAAAACCTGCAGTAATGCACTGTATTCCATAAATAAGGCATATTTCTGTAAAATATGGTGCAAACAGGGAGACACAGGTCAGCGTTCACGTCAAAAAGGTCAAAGACAACCTGAATGGACCTTTTTTACTGTGTTCTTGTCCTTGTTCACATCAAGCACAGTCCACTGTGTCAAATCATTCAGAAGACGAATTTCTTGTTTCTGTGTAATCTTTGATCAAAGCATAGCGATTTCTGCCACCTCTAAATGCTGTCTGACGTTTGGTTGTGTCAATGTGTGCCAGCGGCCAGGAAAAATTATACTGACCAATAATATCTTAGCACAGGGATGTCCAAAGTCTGGCCTCAGGGCCTAATGCTGTCCTTGGACAGATTTTAACCGCCCCATGGATTCTGTTTTTGAGTGTGTAATAAGTCGGCCACCAGCCAGTACACCGCAGTTCTTCCTTTCACCTGATGGGGGCAGCAGTGCTGTAAAATTACAATGTACTGCAATGTTGGCTAAAGTTAGCTAAAGTTTAAGAGCCTTTCTTCTCTGATAGAGCATCAGCTTCATTTACTCACATTTAGTCCAGACTGCAGCCACAAAGATAGATAGATAGACAGACAGACAGATACATAGATAGATAGGTAGACAGACAGACAGACAGACAGATACATAGATAGACAGACAGACAGACAGACAGATACATAGATAGATAGGTAGACAGACAGACAGACAGACAGACAGACAGATACATAGATAGATAGACAGACAGACAGACAGACAGATACATAGATAGATAGGTAGATAGACAGACAGACAGACAGATACATAGATAGATAGACAGACAGACAGATACATAGATAGATAGATAGACAGACAGACAGACAGATACATAGATAGACAGACAGACAGATACATAGATAGACAGATAGATAGATAGACAGATAGATAGATAGATAGATAGATAGATAGAACTTTATTGATCCTGGGGGAGATCAAAGATTTTGATGGATATTTGAACATTTTTACATAAAGAGTTGCAGCAAATGAGCCTCATATTTCAAAAGATTGTAATTAGTTTAGTATAAACAGACGTGAACACAACACAACATGAACATTACAGTGAATATTCATTAGAGGGCAGGGAGCTCCTCCAACTGCAGCTACTGAAGTCTACTCAGGTCTCAGCTGATATTTGTGAACAGTAAACACATGAATAGGAATATACTTAAAACATTAAGTCACCTTCGTTACCCTGAATAATCAAATCAGTAATCTGTTATAAGCGTTACCAATCCAGATGACTCCGAATGAGCAAACCAACAGTGAAAGAAGCCTCGTGCATCTTTTATACAGTGTTAGGAAACACTGAAGCTCTGATTCTACATGCTGATAAGTTTTGCTGTGATCAGCGCTGCAGCTCCTCTGGTGGCAGATTTCTACGCATTTAAGGGGTCGTCAGCAAATTCTCAGAAATGAATGGAGTTTAAGTTCTCTAAACTATCATAAAACAGTGTCTCAGTCATCAGGCAGTGAATTCATAACCATTTCATGTAGGAACTTTCTGTGACGGAGCTTTTAGAGGTGGACGTCTGGTTCCTATCACCACCACTGTGAACAGTTCTGACTCGGTAAGTTTATCTAGAACAGAGCGTTTCACACCAAACCACTCTGTACCACTCTGAACTGCTCTGTTTACATCTGAACCATTTAATTTGAGTAACTGAGTTCCACCTTAAATATCTTTTTAAAAGAATGTGCACACCAGAACATATTTCCAGCGTTAACAAAAACATACTGGAAAATGAAAACAAACAAACAAAGAGTTCCTCTCCAGGGATCGATGATATGAGTATAATGAGTATGAAAATAGTGGAAAATCTGAAAATAATAAGTTTTCTTTGGAAACTGTTTTGCCTTTTTGAGGTGGACGTCTGGTTCCTATCACCGCCACTGTAAATAAAACTGAACCATTTCACACCAAACCACTCTGAATCATTTTGTTTACATCTCATCCATGCAGAAATGTTGAAAAATCAGTGGAATGCCTCTTTTAATCAGAGGCCCATCTCTGATATGTGGGTTACAGCAGTGAGCTCAGTATCAGGCCGTAAATAAACAGCTCTATTCTGGCGAAACTGCCGGCAGTTAATTACTGTCATTTCACTGGTCAATTTTTCACACTGAGTTGCCTGATCTCGAGAGCGATCGTTACTCACTTGTGTAGCGCACGAGAGGTGAGTGAATTCACCTGAAGGCGTTTTGGCCTTTAAAGCTAAATAAAGGTCTTAATGCATGAGTAACAGTACCGTCCACAACCAGAACGTTTTGTCCATCAAAGCGAACTGACATCGAATATCAGACACAGTCTGTTCACTAACATTACTCTCTGCTGAAATAACAGGTCAGTCGTGGTCATCAGGCTCACTGTGAGTAACTTCACCAAACCCCATTTATTCACCATTTAAACACAGAGCAGGAATTAAACCACAGAGCGGTTATTGTTGGTGTTCTGCTGGGCAGCTGTGGCCGTCGGACTGAAGGCTCCGCCGTCTCTGTGAGCTACGAGAATCTATGTGTTGATCACGTGATCGGCTGCTTCTCAGCTCTTTAGAACGACTTCATTCATTTGAACTGTTTTACTGTTATCATTTCATATTGTTTATATATGATTATTGATTGTTCTACTTTATTTAGGCTGTTTATTAATTTGCATGTTTCATCCCGCTCCTGCCTGCAGGGGGCTGATTACCCACCCGCTCCTCCACAGCACTGAAAAGTAGATATTGTGGTGGGTCCTGTAGGAGTGCAGAGCTCTAATTTGAAGGACAGAACAAAAGAGCCACGTGCAGTAAATATGGTGTTGAAATCGTCGGCTACACTGCAAAAAATGAGATCTCGTCACGTAAAATTATCTTAAATATAGTCAGTAAATCTAATATTTCTCCTGTTGAGATTGTTGTAAGCTCAATTTAATTTATTTCTAGACTTTTTTTACTTGTTTTAAGTAATTTTATTAAGTAAAATTACCACACTGTATTGGCGCACTGTAAAAATGAGAAGTCTGCTCAACTTAAAATGATATAGTGACTGATTACATGGCTTTTCTTGAGTTGACTCAACTTGAGGACACCAGAGTTCACACAACTCAAACTTCTTAGTTGAGATAAAAGTTCTCCCAGTTGCTGTTTCCAGGTCTGAATCTCTTGGGTTTCTGAGACTAAAGATTAAGAGAACTTTTGACTCAGCTAAGAAGTTTGAGTTGGGTGAACTCTTGTGTTCTCAAGTTGAGTCAACTCAAGAAAAGCCATGAAATCAGTTACGATATCATTTTGAGCTGAGCTGACCTCTCATTTTTAACAATGCAAATAATTTTGCTTGTTGTATGAAATGAGCTTACATATACATTTACATTTACATCATTCAGCAGATGCTCTTATCCAGAGCGACTTACAAAAAGTGCTTTGTCTATCCAGAGAAAGTATCTTTGCTAGTTACCAATAGGTTAGAGAGAAAGCCGGTCCTGAGCTCAGATACTGCTAGAAACAAAAGTCCGTGTTGATACATAGAGAAAAGAGACAAAGGTAAACACAGCAATACATTACAATACATTTCAATCAGTGCAGCACAATACATTACAATGAATACGAAACTCAGTGCTCATTTAAGTGCTGTATAAAGAGACGGTCTTCAGTCTGCGTTTGAAGACGGCGAGAGACTCTGCTGTTCGGACAGCCAGTGGGAGTTCGTTCCACCATCTGGGCTCCAGGACAGAGAAAAGTCTTGATGTTTGTCTTCCAGCTTGAAACCAGCAAAATGATCTGCCAGTACAGTGAGATAATTTTACTTAGTAAAATTACCTAAAATCAGTAAAAAATGTCTAGAAATATGAAAAATACTCTTGCACAACCATCTCAAAAATGGGAAATATTAGATATGCTGACATGCTAATGTCGATGTCGAAGATCATTTCACTCGACAAGATACTATTTTTTGCAGTGGGGCATGTGTAGCCGGTATACCTGCTAGAACACCAGCTAATCCACCAAAAGTGAACCTTAAAGGAACGTGATCTGTGACTAAAAGTCCAGCTAGATTGGCTAGAACGATGTGAAGAAGGCTAGAGCAGAACCCACATCGGCTTGGAGGGGATCTGGAACGCGTCTGCGTTTTGAGATGGCAGATGAGGATACGGGCGAGAGGTACTGTGTTAGAGAGAGAGAGAGAGAGAGAGAGAGAGAGAGAGAGAGGGAGAGAGAGAGAGAGAGAGAGAGATTGTGTGGCTCCAGGGCCCAGCTCTGAAAAAGATGAGTAGGGAGGTGAGCAATAAAATCTCCTCAAATGGATGAGCTGATAGAAGGAGGGATAGAGAGCTGCTTTCCCAAAGGCTTTGGCGGTGATTGGGTTACCGATGGCACATGCTGACACTCGGAGAGAGACAGAGAGAGAGAGAGAGAGAGAGAGAGAGAGGCACAGAGGAAAGAAGGGGAACAAACATAAAAGAGACGCGATGAGAGCGCAGGCCGGAATGGGGGGAGGAGGAGGAGGGATCCTGAAATGGAAGTGTAAATAAGAGGGAAGGAAGGAGAGAAGCGTGAGGGGCGAGCAAGAGTCAGAGGGATAAAAAAAGAGCGCTGCGAGACGCTGTTTCATATTCTGAGCCGATGAGGAGGTGAAGACCAGCTGTGGAGGAGCCGAGAGACGGAGCTGGAGGACCGAATAAAATAGACATTACAGAGAATTATTAGTGTCAGGGCCGGCCGATATGACCATTCAGAGGCCGATACCGATTTTGGGGGGTTAAAAAGTGTGATAACTGATAATGTCAGCCTATATGATTTTATATATTTTTTTTGGTTTTATACTCCAGTAATTTTAGTCAAAAATGATCTTAGCAAGAGAAAACATCTAATATTTCTCATTATGAGACTGTTATTATACAATTATTCCACCTGTTTCTAGACTGGTTTAAGTAATTGTATGTAGTAAAAGTGGCAGATCATTTCTCATTTTGAGAAATAACAAAGATAATTTAGCTTTTTTTAAGAAATAATGCTTCAAACAAGTATCTGCCGATAGAATAAGACACTTTCATAAGATAAAATTACTTAAAACAAATAAAAATGCCTAGAAATAAGTGAAATAATCGTAATATTCTTAGAACAGTCTCATAATGAGAAATATTAGATATATTAACTACCACTTGCTGAGATATCAGTGTATTTTGTGCTGGTGGGTGTGGCTAATAAATCCAATTAAAACATCCGTGCGAATGAACACAGGAATATAATCAAATGCCTTTATTAATCAATGAAATATAAAGCATAGACGTGTGTAGTTTGGGATGTAGCCAAAATGTTTTATCCTCTGATTCCTGTTTAAAAACTTATTATGTTGTAATAATGACTTTTTCTCTCAAGATTTTGAGTTGAAGCTCAAAATAATGACCAATAACTAAAAAACAAGTTACTATTTCTTGTGAAAATGTGATTATTTTGACGTAATAAATAAAAAATGGGGTTCAGTAAGTAATTATTTTGACTGTGTGCTGAGTGCCTTTAGAATCGGTGTGGTTTTGTAAAGCCTGTTTAGTTTCGGCAAATATTTAGACAAAAATAATATCCAAAGGGTTTGACAACAGTTCAGGAAAGAAAACAGTCATTTAGACTAAACCTGCTCTTAAGACACATTGATGAGTGTAAACACAGTTTTATGAAAATAGCAGTTTAAAACGCTGTTTAACTAAAATTAATTGGTTCAGGTTTTAATTTCTTTGGTCAAATTGAGAATAATGACATTCCGGGTGCTCACAAAATATTTTGTCGAAGTTGAAAATAAATAAATGTATGTGATAAACTCTCTCTTTTCTCTCAGTAACAACAATGGCAGCCACATTTGCACTGAAAAGGCGTTACCGGTGCGTATAGGATGTTCCCCTGAAAGATGTGTATATATATATATATATATAACATGGCTTGCGAGGGGTGGAGAGGCACTTTAGCACCTTTTAGCAGCTCTTTTACACTTTTGTCTTATTTGCATATGCATTTATAGAAGTTTCCATCTCACACTGCTGAACACTGGAGGAGATCATTATCATTTTATATATATCACTGCTGTTGGAACAAAACCGCGCATCTCCAAAATGGGAACTTTATAGGAGGAAGGAAAAACATACTGCACTTTGAATGTAAGTCAATGGAACTAGACTTTTTCCCAAGTAATTCTGAGTCGTTTCTTTTGGTCCATTCATCATGAAATTTACACACAATGTAAAGGACAACAGGCAATTTCAAATTATGTCAAAAACTGAAAAACAACAAAAATGGAGATACAACGTTTTGTTCTGACAGCAGCGAATATTATATATAATCCTTATTTATATATATATATATATATATATGTGTGTAGAAACAGGTGGAATAAGCTTATAATATTCTTACAACAGACTCATAATGAGAAATATTAGATATATTTACTACATTTAAGATATTTTCACTTGCTAAAATATCTTTTTTAGTTGTATTTATTTATGTATGTATGTATTATTATTATTTATTTATGTATTTTTTGCAGTGTAGTGTTGCCTCATCACTGGGAGGTTGCAAGTTTCCTACTGGTGCTCATCCAAAAAAAAAGGTGTGCATAATCAGTGGTGTTATCAGCTGCTAATATCGGTGAACCGATGTATCGGTTGGGCCCCAGTTAGCATGTAGTTAGAGAGGTATTATTTAAAATGGGGAGAACAATCTGTGTTAATATTACTGTCACTGATCTGGCTGGAACCGGGGCGAGCGAGGACAGTGAATTATATAACGTATCTGACACCACATCGTGGGCCAAGTAGAAGATCCTCACTAACCTACAGACCCTTAGCATTCAGGCTTTAGCCTCCTCATGCTAATCAAGCCTCCAAACCAACAGAGCTTTGAGCCGCATTACGATTTCAGTCGCGCGCATTAGCGTCTTCATCTCCGCCGTCGCTCTCGCAGTCAGCGGCGAGGTCTGCCAGCGGCATTGATATGCGGCGAGGCTCCCCGGCTACCGGAAGCTTCTGACTCAATCATTAAACCCTCAGTCGTCAGGCTAGCTGTTGAATGTTTGTCCAGTTCAGACATGTTTGTCCCCCAGCAGTCGCGGCAGACTGACCCCGATTCCCCAGCCGAGGGAGGCAGAGCGGCCCTGACCGTCACGCTAATGGAACTCTTCTGGAAGCGGACGGAACCTGAGGGATCGGTAGCACGTTCCTGGGGCGTTGTTTTCGTTTTTAATGGTCAACATCTGTGGTGGAGAAGTCTGACGACATCCCAAGTGCCCTGATAGGAGATCATGACGAGGGTCGCTGGGCAGGGAGCGGAGATGATGGGATGCTTGAGCATGCGAGGAGGGGTAGGGGTCCGATTTAGCCGAAGACGTGTGGCTTTGAGCGACATGCTGCTAAAAATAAAAATGATACGCATCCCTTTGGAAAGCTAATGAGTCACAACACATCTGAACGAGCGAGAGCGCTGGAGAGGGGGTGTTCGGACCGATTCCAGCGCTAGAATCAGACGTAGGTTGACATTTGTGAATACAAAGGAAACAGTTTTGGACTCTGTTACACTCACGTCATGAGGCTGCATCTCTCTGGGAGAATTTTGAGGCTTGATGGAGCAGCTCAGCAAAATGTTACTCAGATGAACTCCGTCAACCAAGCTCTGCCTTTTGGAACTGCAAAGGAACAAACATTCACATTCAAATGACTTTATTTAGCAATACAAATATAAACTGTTAACTGTAAACACTGTATAGCCAAAAGTGTCTGGACACCTGACCATCACACTGCAAAAGTGATGTCTTAGCAAGTGAAAACATCATAAATGTAGTTGATATATCTAATATTTCTCATTATGAGGTTTTGAAATAAGCAAATGTATCTTTATTGTCTTCATCTCGAAACAAGTAATATAATCTGCCAATGACATAAGACACTTTCATGAGGTAAAATGACCTAAAACAAGTAAAAATGTACATAAACAAGAAATCATTAGTATTTACTTAGAATCAGAAGAAAATGAAAAAGATCAAATTACGAGATGTAGAGTTTTAATGAAGCGCTGAGTTAAAGAGAGACGTTTTAGATGCTTCTTAAAAGTGAGCTTGACTGTCTAATAAAAGGTGGAATTGAGTTCCAAGTTTAGAAGCAGAATAACTGAGAGTCACTCCATGTTTTCTGTATTTTACAGTGGGTATTTGTAGAAGGTCAGTATCTGCAGATCTAAGATTACGTGCCGGAACATAAACAGACACTCTGTGATGTAATTGGTGCTTTAAGGTCATTTAGAGCTTTAAAAACTAGTAGCAGAACCTTAAACTCTACCCTGAATGATCCAGGCAGCCAGTGCAGCTCTTTTAAAGCGGGACTGATCTGATCTCTCTGTTGTTTTTGTTAGGATGCTGCTCCTTTTTGTCCGAGTTGTAAGGGATGTATAGTTTTCTTAGGAAGTCCAGTAAGAAGATCATTACAGTGATCAACTCTGCTGGAACAATGATCGAGTTTCTCTGCGTCGCTCTGAGAGAGAAAAGGCTGAACTTTAGCGATATTTCTCCAATGATAAAAAGCTGCTTTAGTGACTGTGTTTACATGCAGATAAAACAGAGCTCAGAGTCTAAGATCACACCCAGGTTTCGTACTTCAGGTTTGGTTTATGAAGCTAAAGAACCAAGTTTCTCATAAATCAAAAAATATTTTTCAATGAGTTTCTGTACCAACAATCAGTATTTCAGTTTTTTCATGATTTAATTGTAGAAAATTTGCGACATCCACTGAGAAACATCTGACACACAGCTGGTCAGTCTGTCTACAGAGTCTTGATCTTCAGAAGGAATAGAAATGTATAGCTGGGTGTCGTCAGAGTGGCTATGAAAATTTATACTATGCTTCCTAATGACATCACCTAGAGGTAGCTTGTACAAAGAGAAAAGCAAAGGCCCTAAGACTGAACCTTGAGGGACTCCACAAGAAACGGCATATCTTTTTGATGAATGATTTCCAAGTGGAACCATGAACTGCCTATTACTTAAATATGATTTAAACCATTCTAAAACTGTGAGGAGGCTGACCCAGCATTCAAGACGCTGGAGTAAAATCTTGTGGTCAACGGTATCAAAAGCTGCACTAAGATCTAATAAAACCAAAATTAAAGGATGTTGTGCATCAGCGCTGAGCCCGAGGTCATTCATAACGCAAACCAATGCTGTCTGTGTACTATGGTTAGAATGAAACCCTGACTGAAACACTAAATTGTTTGATATTAGATACGCATTTAGTTGTTTAAAAACAACTTTTTCTAAGACTTAACTCAGAAAAGGTAGGTTTGAAATTGGTCTAAAAATGAAGTCCAGGATGCTGGTCGTGTGGGTTGAGAGAGTTTCGAGGATGTATTTACCAAAAATATATTGATGATTTCTGCAATAAACTAAAGAAGCAATATTTGGACATGAAAATGTCTTGGCTGATTGACAGTATCTGGGGTAGCTGGGAAGCTGCATATTAGATTTTTCACCAAACTGAGCTTTTAACCAGACATTAAACGCTGCTTATGTAAATAGGTTATAGAATATCTGAGGTCTCTGGAGTGGAGCAGGCAATTCCACATAAATAATGCAGTCTGAGTTAGTGGCATGCTGTGTTATATAATAGAGCACGTCCTGAAAAAATATCTCAGCAAGTGAAAACAACTTAAATGTAGTCGATATATATATTTCTCATTATCAGACTGTTGTTAGAATATTATAAAATGATTTAACTTATTTCTACACATTTTTACTTGTTGTAAGTCATTTTATCCAGTGAAAGTGTTTTATTCCATTGGCAGATCATTTTACTTGTTTTGAGAAATTTTAAGATTTCAAGATAATTTCGCTGATCTGCCAATGAAATAAGACACTTTTGTAAGATAGAATTACTCAAGTAGGAATGTCTAGAAATAAGTGAAATAATCTTCTAATATTCTTAATGAGAAATACTAGATATAGTAACTACACTTAAGATGTTTTCGCTTGCTAAGATGTTTATTGTAGTGCTGGTGCTGAATTGGAGTCCATATGCAGAGAGAAGCTTTGCTGTGTTGTTTATCGCTGCAGTGATCTGTCCTGGTGCTCCTTGCTGATTAAGAGAGGATGCTGGTGTCGGCCGTGTTTATGCCCCGCGCTCGGGACGTCAACAATTAGTCATCTGTAGCCGCTCACTAATTACTGCCACTCACGTGTACTTGTGTGAGTGTGCAAGTAAAAAAGATGACCCATCGCAGCAGGCGAGGGGGGGGGGGGCTCTGCCTCGCTGTGTTCTGCTCTCTCTAATTCTCAAATCAGAAAGGACTCACTGCAAAAAGTGATATCTTAGCAAAAACATCTTAAATCATCATCATCATCATCATCATCTGTCTATACAGATGATGTCTATGTCTACTGTCTATATATTTTCATTATGAGATTGTTTTGTTGGAAGCACTAGATCAGGGGTCGCAACCCAAACGTCAGGAAGAGCCATTTTGTCCTTTCAACAAAAATCAAACCACTTTGGGAACATTTAGTGTCCATTTTACCATCTTGGCTGTAAATATGTCTCAGTATATGCTGATGTACTAATATAGGATAAAAATATATGCGAAAACTCAGACTTACTTTGCTCTGCTTTAAGCTTTAGCTCAGCTATAGCCACTTTTCCCACATCTCTGGCAGCAAACTTTTACAAAACTTTTACAAGGCTGAAGTCGCTTCTCATCCACCAGCTTCTTGTTCGAATTTTTCTGTTCCACCTTAAATGGTTCCTGAGGTGCCAGAATGTAACTGCTGCACCATTTAAGGTGGAATGGGACAATTTGACCAAGAAGCTGGCGAATAAGAAACTGACTTGCGAGTTTTAGTGTTTAACAGTTTCTCGTTGCGTATTAAACGTATCAGGAAACCAACTGGATTGATTATAAATGCAGATAAGTCCATTCATCATCAAATTATTGACGTTCATCTTAAATCTCTCTCTTTGCCTTTTCGTTAGCTTCTAGCTAGGCAAGACTGTTGTCTGCGTTTCTATGGTGACCAGCAGTCAGGAGGATTATTTTATTTTTACCTACAAATCTATTTCTGCTGTGGAGCTGAAACAGGACAGTAAAAGAGCCGCATGTCGCTGAGCCCTGAACTAGTGTAATAAAAATGATAAATATTTCCACTAGAAAAAATGAGTAAAAACATGTAAATAAATAAAATTAAAAAACTGAAATAAAAATTTTAAAATTTAAAAAAAAAATAAAATTTCTTATTATGAGGTGGTTGTTGTGAGCTGTAGTGTGAAAAAAGTCTTTAAAGTATATATATATATATATATATATATATACATACATATATTTATATGTGTGTGTATATTCTGTGCACATGCTGTTCACATACGCATATGAACTGCAAAGCTGATATCTTTGGAGGTGAAAATGTCATGAATGTAGTCGATATATCTAATAAGCAAACATGAGTAAAAATGTATATAAACGTGGAATAATCTTACAATATTCTTACAACAGTCTCAGAATGAAAATATTAGATATATTAACTAAATTTAAGATGATTTTGCTCGCCAAGATGACATTTTTTGCAGTAAATTTGATTCTGCAGCTTCAGCATCTAGTCTGGAGCCACCTGCCCAGCCAGCAGGACCCCTGCAGACCCCCACTGAGGAGAGGAGACCCCGCCTTGCACTGCTATAGCAGTTACTGCATGACATGAACGTTCTGCCTCATTGAGGGGGAAATGACCGGTTGCCTGACGACATTTGGAGGCCTAATTGTTCCTCTGAATCCCCGTCGCTGCGCTGTGGTCAAGCCTGGAACACGCCACGTCGTTTACATCGTTTCTTTTACTGCGTGTGTTTTGGCCCCGGCTCTGCTGAGGCAGGAGGCCGGCGGTCACGCCCAGTTCCACTTCCCTCATATCACTTTCACCCTGCTGCCTCTGACCACACTGCAACAATGATATCTTAGCAAGTGAAAGCATCTTAAATGTAGTTAATATAGTACAACCCCATTTCCAAAAAAGTTGGGACGCTGTGCAGAATGTAAATAAAAATAGAATGCAATGATATGAAAATCATGTAAACCCTATTTTTAAAGGAAAATACTACAAAGACAGATCAAATGTTGAAACTGACACATTTTATTGTTTTTTGAAAAATATTTGCCCATTTTGAATTTGAGGCCAACAACACGTTCCAAAAAAGTTGGGACGGGGGCCTGTTTACCACTGTGTTTCATCACCTCTTCTTTAACAACACTCTGTAAGTGTTTGGGAACTGAGGAGACACTGCTGTAGTTTAGAAAGTGAAATGTTTTCCTGTTCTTGTTTGATACAGGATTTCAGCTGCTCATCAGTTCAGGGGCTCCTTTGTCATATTTTTTATTTCATAATGCGCCAAATGCTGTCAGTGGTGACAGGTCTGGACTGCAGGCAGGTCAGTTTAGCACCCAGACTCTTTAAAAATGGAGCAGTGCTGCTGTAATACATGCAGAATGTGGTTTGACATTGTCTTGCTGAAATAATCAAGGCCTTCCCTGAAAAAGACGTCGTCTGGATGGCAGCATATGTTGCCAAAACATGTATATATCATTCAGCATTAAATACTGGTTTTTGGTCTTGTCCCTTACATACAGAGATTTCTCCAGATTCTCTGAGTCTTTTAATGATATTATGTACCGTAGATGATGAAAAGTAAAAGTTCTTTATTATTTTATGTTGAGAAACGTTATTCTTGAATTGTTGCACTATTTGATCATGCAGTCTTTCACAGAGTGGTGAACCCTCCTCATCTTTACTCCTGAAAGACTCCGCCTCTCTGAGATGTTCTTTATACCCAATAACGTTATTGACCTGTTGTCAGTCAACCACCAGGTGCTTTTTAGTATTACACAACGTGTTGTGAATGTGTTGTTGGCATCAAATTCAAAATGGGCAAATATTTTTCAAAAAAATAAAATTTCTCAGTTTCCACATTTGATATGTTGTCTTTGTACTATTTTCAATGAAATATAGGGTTTAAATGATCAAGCCAAGGTCTCGAAATTAGAAAAATAAGATATATCAACTAGATTCAAGATAAATTTACTTGCCAAGGTATTATTTTTTGCAGCATAGTCAGAGAAGAAAGGCTCTTAAACTTTAGCTAACTTCATTACTGCAGTGCAGCGCATCTGCCCCCATCTGGTGAAAGGAAGAACTGCAGCGTACTGGCTGGCGGGCCACTTATAACACACAGAAACCACAGGCCAATTTAAATCTGTCAGTGGTCCATATTTGGCCCTGGGGCTGGACTCTGGATCCCCTGTGCTAATACATCCTTTTTTGCAGAGCAGATAAATTATTTATAACCGTACGGCAGACGGTGCCAAGCGATTACGTGGTTCCATTGTTTTATACAAGCACAAAGACAAATCCTTGTCGGAACGTTGGAAGCTGCGGCACGTCAGAGCACGGAACGCTCGGATACTCTTGGTGTCAGCAGTCACTCGCAGAAAGAGCGGCTCCTTTTGTTCAATCACAAACCAGCCGCGGCAACCATTGTTGGAAATCCGGCGCGTCCTCTGGCACATGTCACATTACGCCCACGCCTGATCCCTCTCATTGCTCCGGGATGATAAGAAAGTCGTTTAATTCAACCAACGAGAGAAGATGAGTCAGTACCGGTGAAGGTGGATTTCACAGCCTGACGCCTCCGTGATGTTATCAGTGACGGATCACTCAGCAGCTCCTTGTTTCACATTCACAGCAACGTGCTGAGTCCAAAACTGGCGTTATTGTAGATAAAGCTCAGCCAAACCTCACCATCCCCCACCTCGGAGTCAAATCTTAAAGTGAAATCATTCAGAATATCTGCATAATTGGCTGGTTAAGATGTAAACAGAGAGTTTCAGAGCGGTTTGGTGTGAAACGCTCTGTTCTAGATAAACTTACCGAGTCAGAACTGTTCACAGTGGTGGTGATAGGAACCAGACGTCCACCTCTAAAAGCTCCCTCACAGAAAGTTCCTACATGAAATGGTTATGAATTCACTGCCTGATGACTGAGACACTGTTTTATGATAGTTTAGAGAACTTAAACTCCATTCTTGGTGAAGGGATTCATGCAGAGGCAAAACAGTCCTAGTTCCCGAGACATCAACATACTACTAGGGATTTTTATGCTTGTTATGAAGAAAAGGACCATAAGACACTGAAGCGTAATTAAACTAAGATAATACGATGGTTATCATAACTTTTAACAGAGAGAATTCTCACATTTGTGGGTTTCTTTGGTCTCTTGTTCAGCCATCTTCCAATTTTTCTTTTTCCTCATATCACTCAGTTTGGAGTGTCTGAAAAGCCTCAGTTCGGAGGGCCATGTAGCTCTAAAATGGGCAAAACTTTACAGACTTTACAGGGAGGCCAACAAAGAGAGAGTTACAGTAATCAATACGAGACATAATGACAGCAAAGTTGTGCATCATTAGTCAGGAACCGGTGAAGATGAGCAGTGTTACATAAGTAAAAGAATGCAGTCTTAGTGAGGGACTTGATATGTAGATCAAAATTATGTGGGTCAAACCACCAAGATTTCTGACAACAGGTGCAGATTTAACAAGCTCACCATCAATACTGTCAGAAAACTTGGGTGATTTAGATAGTAAAGATTTTGGGCCGACCAGTAAAACTTTTTTACACAGTTTAATCTGTGTTTAGCATGAAAGAGTTATCGTGCATCCAAAGCCTTATATAGGAAATACAGTCAGTTAGTGCAGGGGTCAGCAACACACAGCTCCAGAGCTGCATGTGTCTCTTTTACTGCCCTGTTGTGGCTCCACAGCTGAATCAGATTAGTAGGTAAAAATAAAATAATCCTCCTTTACAGTAAAATAAAGCTCTGCTGATCGTTCAACACAGTTTAACAATAAATGGTCTTAAACTCTGGAGTTAATGTAGAACTGCTAATTCACCCTTTAACCCTGAAGATCAGTGCAGACCGCTGGTCACCATAGCAACACAGACAACAGTCTCACCTAGCTAGTAGCTAACGAAACGGCGAAGAGAGAGATTTAAGATGAACATCAATAATTTGGAGATGAATGGACTTTGTGTTTAAAATCACTCCAGCTGGTTTCCTGATACATTTAATCTCATTCGCCAGCTTCTAGTTTGAATTGTCCTGTTCCACCTTAAATGGTGCTGCAGTTACAGTCTGATGTCTCAGGCACCATTTAAGGTGGAACGGGAAAATTTGAACAAGAAGCTGGCGAATGAGAAGCGATTTCAGCCTCGTAAAAATTTGAATATTGAGAGACACTTTACAAGAAACTGTTCTACCATTCCTGCTGGAGATACGAGAAAAGCAGCTATAGCTGAGCTGAAGCTTAAAGCAGAGCAAAGTCTGTGTTTTCATTTATATTATAGATTTTAGTCTATTCTAGTACATCAGCACATACTGGGACAGATTTACAGCCAAGATGGTAAAATGGACACTAAATGTTGTGGCTCCCAAAGTGGTTTGATTTTGTTGTGTGCTGAGATATAACTGAATATCATCATCATAGCAGTGTACATTAAGGCCATGGCTATGAATAATGTAGCCAAGGGGTAATATGTACATTTTTACTTGTTTAAAGCATTTTTTCTTGACATAAACAAAATTATCTTTATCATTTCTTGAAACAAGAAGTAATCTGCCACTTTCACTGCATACAAAACTTAAAACAAGTAAAAATGTAGAAACAGGTGAAATAATCTTATAATATTCTTACAACAGTCTCATAATAGGAAACATTAGATATATTATCTACATTTAAGATGCTTTCAGTTGCCGAGGTATCGTTTTATACAGTGAACCGATCAGATACAGCCGACTCTGCTTTGGTTTGAATCTGTGTCTGTTCTTAAAATGCTCACATCAGCAGAAGAGCTGCTAGTGGTCCCAGATCAACATTCTTCTCTGCCCCAAAATGGTCAAATTCTCCACTGAAGTTGATTCCAATCAAGTTTGACGTTTGTTTTCTCGCTCTCTGAACTGCCGTCACCCTCAATTTGGACTGCGAGCCCTGAGGTGGGAGGGGGGCTCGTTCTGGATCATCCTTAATCTCCCGTGCAGTCGTGTTCTGCAGATCAGCGAGAGTCAGCGCTGCTTTGTTTTGCATTCTCTGCCGTGCTGTAAAGTAATGCCAACCGTACACTAGAAGACTTTGAACAGATTTTGTAAAGACTTTTGAAAGACTAAAGTCTGACCCCCTCTCACATCTAAAGACAGTGTCACAGTTTTTAGTCACAAACTGTGATTTTGCAAAGACTAGGAATCTTGCAGGGTGACTATTTATGAGACTGCAACTAGATTTTTGAGATGATTTCCCAGCAGATAAACACTTTTCCTTCCACTCTGTAGTGGTACAGATGGGAAGATGCGCTGGCTGGGCGTGTAAAGATCTGGAGCTCAGTTCACTGTAGAACCGTTACAGATCATCACCCAGAATCTTTAATTAACCTGTAAAATGTGCAGCTACTTTTTGAATTTGATATGAAGATTTACACATCAACACAACATGCAGAGATTCAGCACTGCTGACTGGGTGAACTAAACCAAGAACCCACTGTAACAGAAAGCAAAAAAAAAATAGAAAAAAAAAGATGATTCTTCAATAAAGCTGCTCTTAAAGTCGTCTGCACATTTCTTTACTTCACCGTTAAACTCAGTGAGCCTGAAATATTAAACCAGTTTACATTTTAAGTTAATAAAAACAGATTTGTCTTTTTTTTTTACAGAGATTTCAGGCTCTCACACATGCTTTCTCTCTCTCTCTCTCTCTCTCTCTCTTGCCCACTCACTCTCACCATTCGCATAAGCCAAGACTTAAAACTTACGATAATATTAAACACGGTTGATTCTGTCGCAGCGTCAAGACGAGAAAAACACTGACCCAAAACAGCCGTCCTGACCGCCTCACACTAAACAGTCGAGTTCCCGCGAGCATGACGCAACTCTAGGACGACTCTCGTGATTTTATTCCGACACTGGAAATTTGTCTGCGACAGTGAAATTGCTTGAAAAGTCGTTTGGTGTGAGGCCGGGATAAGAGATGAGGTAATGTTGAGGATCAGAGCCGAGCTGAGACGAATGGAGGATTTATTTTTTTATTATTTTTTAAATAGAGGTGCTCACTTTGTGTTTTCTGCATTAAATATTAAAGTCAGGTTTTTGTCTGTTCGGCAGTGAATGTTGCTTCTGCTTTATTAAAAAGCAGCTCAACTGTTTATCCTGTCTGGTCCTGTTATCCCTCTGCCTGGTGATCTAAGACCAGTTTTCCTAGAGCTATTCTTTAATTTCAGGTTTTATGAGCATTAAAATTGCTTTTCCTGACATAGTGGCTCTTGGCCTGCGTGTATAATGATAGTGTTTTATATGGCCGTTCTTTACACTGCAAAAAATGATGACTTAGCAAGTGAAAACATCTTGAATGTGATTAATATATCTAATATCTCTCATTATGAGGCTGTTGTAAGAATATTATACGATTATTCCACCTGTTTCTTCACATTTTTACTTGTTTTGAGTAATTGTATTTAGTGAAAGTGGCAGATCATTTCTTGTTTTGAAAAATAATGAAGGTGATTTTGCTTATTTCAAGAAATAATGCAAGTAAAACAATCTGCCAATGTAATAATGACACTTTCACTACATTAAAATGATTAAAACAACAAACAGAAATGTCTAGAAATAAGTTAAATAACCTTAAAATACTTGTACAACAGCCTCATACTGAGAAATATTAGATATATTAACTATATTTAAGATTTTTCTTAAAGTTGTGAGGTTTTCACTCGCTGGGGTTTAATTTTTTGCAGTGTGTTTATATCTGTAGCGCACTAGCTGAGCTAACTAGGAGAGAGGAGAAAGCCAGTGTTAGCCTAGCTAGGAGGCTTCAGCCCCAAACACCACAGAAAAGGTTTAATTTTGTATTTTTGTCCTCAAAACATCAGCCCCTCAAATTCGCTTCCTCAGATTGGAGTCAATATCATCTAAACTTGTGACAGCTTATGCTAAGCTGATGCTAACCAGCTACTCTCTTGTAGCAGAATCAGATAGCAAGATGGTAAAGCTGGCAGGCCACTGGTGGTTAATCACAGTATTGGCCACTCATTTTCCACTCAAAGTCCAATTTACTCTCTTTTCCTTCATTTGTTTTGTTATCCACTCTAAATTTGTTTTGTAGATAATTTTAACAATAATTTCAACAAAATCATTTTATATTAGGCCTTGTCATTTTTTTCTCTCAAAAACAGTAAAACACATTTTTCTAAACCTTTTTAAATCTCATTTTAAAGCATATTAACTGATGTATTTGAGTGTATTGATTTGATTTTATTTGATTTGTTGCTGTAGTGATAAGAAATGAAAGCTGAAATCTAAACGACTGAGATTTCCCACTGTGTAACTAGCGCCCCGTCCCAAACCGTATACTAGCTCACTAAATAGTGTGTTTAAATAGTGCACATCCCATTAGAAGTGCACTCATTAGTGTAGTAGGTGAAGTACAGAAGTGTGTGGTTTGGGACGCGGTGTTAGATCAGACAGTGAGACGCGATCAACAGCTGCTCTGCTCTGCTGCTCATTAGCCGCTCATTAAACACCTCCAAGAGAAAGTTTGAGGGGTTTGTGGATTAAGGAGCTTTTACTGAGGTAAAATAATCATTTATTGAGATAACCTGGTGTTGGTTTCATATTCGCCAACCTTCTGTTACGGGACGGCAGGGAGGTGGACCCAAGTGCATGGAGGAAAACCCCTGAGAAAGGGTTTTAAATGAATTCATTCAGGGGATGGAGTGTGAATTTGGTGACTGGGCACGTTGGAGTTGAGGTTCAAGGCTCAAACCGCTGATGTACTGATTGGCGGTCCAAGGAGTTACCACTGTGCCACCAGGAAGCACAGGCGAAAATGGGAAAAACACCTCAACAAATGGGAAATAAAAAAGGCAGGAAAAAGACAAACAAAGGGGACGCTGAAAGCAGCTCAAACAAACTGAGATAGAAAAGTAAAATAAAAGATAACAGAAAACAAAAAATACTTCCTCTGTGATTCTGAGAGGAAGGTCAGCGTTATGTTTCACCTGTTTGTTCGTTGTGGAGCAAACACCTTTTGTATGGTTTGGAGCCGTTTCTTGCTCAAGGCCGCTTTTGGTTTTTAAGTAGTTTTGGGGCAGTTTCTCTCTTTTGTTTTTCCAGCCCTACTTTCTTTTTGTTTAAATACCCACCTGAGCTGTGTACCGTACAGGTCACCCCTCTACAAAGGTGTGACAAAGGGCTGCTGTTTGCCACCGCATGTGCAGGTGTGCCAGGCTGGGCCTAATTAGCCCAAGGGCTTCTGGTAATTGGAGTTCCCTGAACTTATAGCACAACGCTGCCATCGCCCTCTGCTGACGACTGGCGGCGCAGGCTGGGGCCCTTACACTTTCGTGATTCGTTCTACATTTAAGGCACCTAAGTGTAACTGCAGCAAAATTTAAGGTGGAACGTGAAGCTGGTGAATAAGAAGCTGATTTACTATTAATGTTACGATTACTACTGTTTAAGAATTTTGCCAGCTTTGGTTGCCACTGCTGGATCCACTCTACCAATATAGCCCGTCTCCTCGTCGCATTTCTGGAGGCGCATCTAAAGTGTCCACATGTCTTTTCATGTTTTTCATGCTCATTCTGGTCTGTGTTGTTGGTGTTTATCCACCTGCAGGGCTGTATCTGCAGTAACGGTGATGAGACGAGCTCCATCAGAGCACAGTCAGAGTTACAGCTCACCATCATGGAGACTCGGTCCTCTTAATGATGAAATTGAATACTATTTATTTGTAATATTTGTCTTATTTTATTTTCCAAAATAAAAGTCTCTGAGACGTCTAAGTCTTTGAGGAGATTAAAACTAGTTAGACTTTGTATGCAGGACAATGAAATGGGTGGTCCAAGGGTGGATCAGCAGTGGGATAAAGTCAGCGGGGTGCCAACCTTATCAATCCAGCCAGCCAATATGTGCTCGATATCTGGGTAGCAGCACCATTTAACATTTAGCATTTATCAGATTTGTGTTTTGACATGACGGACTGAAAATTGTACTGCTTTCATTTATTTGGTGATGGTTCACTGCACCACCAATCAGTGAATAGCTACGTCATTAAGTTATGCTACCTAGCAGTTCTATGGTCCTGAGTGTGGTTAGCTAACCTTGTCAAAGAAGCTGTGCTAGGAAATATGCTGTAAATTAAGTAAAATCTATGTTGAAGTTGCCCTTTTCCGTCTTGAGCCCCTGCCCTCTAATCATATTATATAAAGGCCTGCGTAACAGTCTCACCAGGTCTCTTAAATCAGGAGTTAGCGTTGTTCGTGTGCTAAAGACTGCAGTTTGCTTCATGTGCAGCTTGTAGTTCAGCTCGAACGATTATGCAATACAAACACAGAGCCCCAGTGGTGAGTCACTGCCTGTGTTCACATTACCAGACCGAAGTGGAACAAATCTGATTTTTTGCCTTAATGTGACACAGATCTGATGTTTTCTGACCTGTGTGGGCCACAGATTAGATTTTTATTCAAAACAGATCTGAATCACTTTCATATGTGGTCCTAGATCACAAAATATCAGAGAACGTGTAGGGAGTAGAACTGCCACTCAGTAATGTTTTCTGGGTTTGTCAGATGCTAGAGGGCGCTAAAGAGTCCAGAACAAATTGAGCTTTTGTGCAAAATCATAGTTTGTAAATAATGCAAGCCAATCAGCTCTCAGTAGCAGTAATGCTAACCAATCAGCACTCAGAAGCAGTAATGCTAACCATTCAGCACTCAGTAGCAGTAATGCTAACCAATCAGGGCTCAGTAGCAGTAATGCTAACCAATCAGCACTCAGTAGCAGTAATGCTAACCAATCAGCACTCAGTAGCAGTAATGCTAAACAGTCAGCACTGCTAACCTGTCAGCGAGTTATCCTATTTTCTACAGCAAATGGAGTTTTGGCAGCAGGATGCTAACATTACTGCTACTGAGCGCTGATTGGTTGGCGTTACTGCTACTAAGTGCTAATTGGTTGGCATTACTGCTACTGAGGAGCAGCTCATTGGCTGTTGGCGCTCACTGACATCATGAACGTACATGAGGCGCTGTTTTAAACTCCTATAACTCGAGTTTAAAAATGTTTAAGCATTTATAAACTGTGACTTTGCTCAAATTGCTCCATATCAACCCATTCATTTAGGACTCGGGAGCGCCCTCTAGTGTTTGAGAAGCCCAGAAGACATTACAGAACGATAATTAAAAAATGAAAACACTGTGCAGGCCTGATGTGACCCGCGGGCATCGTGTTTGACATATGGGCTCTACGTGCACCGAGCGTGTAGCTTCAGTACACTCGTTATACTTTTATATGAAGTTCTATGCATCCTGTGAGACTCTGCAGCTCGGCTGTAATAGAATGCGAGAGGTCAGTCAGGGATGATTAATCGCCACGGGGCTGTTGAAGGGTGGATGCTACCCAGAGTTGATTAAACCGCCTGGAGTTTAACCCTCTAATTACGTCCTCCTCTTCCTCGCGGCTGTGTTGCCCGTGGTGATGCGAATGCAGAAGAGGAAGGGAGTGCGTGACACCGAAAAACAAGAGGCTGTTTTTCACAGCTCTGCTGAGCAGCGCGAGCTGAAGAACAATGATGTTGTCTATCTGCAATTAAAACAGATATAGGGAGCTTCAGAGAGGAGGCCAAACCTTTATAGAGCTTTTATAGAATAGAGAGCCAACGCGCTTCCTTTGATCTCTCAGCCTTCATATGGGACGAGATAATACACACACACACACACACAGTGTGGAGTAATCACTGTGTTCACACATTAATCAGCACAGTAAGTGTTTAGAGAGAGAGAGAGAGAGAGAGAGGGAGGGAGAGAGAGAGAGAGAGAGAGGGCGAGGGAGATTTGTCTCGTCTGTACTTACTGTTTAAAAGCTCAACCAAACAAGTTATGATAACTGCTCATTAATATGTTGTGATCTACTAGAGAACTGCAGCTGTGCACTGCAGGACTTTAACTTTGCAACTTTGCACTACAAAAAATGAAATCTCAGCAAGTGAAATCATCTTAAATGTAGTTAATGTATCTAATATTTCTCATTATGACACTGATGTAAGAATATTATAATATTATTCCTCCTGTTTCTATACATTTTTACTTGTTTTAAGTAATTGTATGTAGTAAAAGTGGCAGATCATTTCTAGTTTTGCTAAGCTATCGTTTTTTGCACTGTATATATGAGGATGACTGGGCTATAAATACCTGCGGTGTGTGACAGGATTCATAGATTGAGAAAAGGTGGTACAGTGCAGTGAATGTCTTGTTCAATGTGTGGAAAATGAGCCACAAAGCAGATGTTAATGATCGGAAAAAAGGAGTGATTGTATTTGGCCGCCAAAGTAGCTGAATCTGCAGGTGTATTGAAGTGTACAGTCATACGGGTCGACCAGCAGTGGCAGAAATCCCAGCCTACAGGACATTCTCATCAGAATTGTGGCAGAAAGATGAAACTGATGGACAGGGACCGCCAGTGCGTTTCACGGCTTGTAAATAAAAATCATGGAGTGCGGAGAATTCTTTCAGAAATGGGTTGTGAAAAACCTGCATTGACTTCTAGAAACAATTCTCGCCTGGAAGTGATTTTTATTCACAAGCTCCCTGGACAAAAATTTAGTGACTACCTTAAACATGCAAGGTGGATAATTGTTTGTCCCGGGAGCTCATATACATATACGTGTAGCACCGTGATCTGCAGAAACTACATTTTGTTTCTCAGCAATCTCTGATAAGAACAAATGACAATAAACCTGACCTTGACTTTGACTTGATGCCCTGAGACGTCCTCTGATTGGCCTGCTTTCTCTTCATGTATCACAGATGAGCTCTGATTGGAAAAAAATTCCTCATGCTTGAGTGTGTGAGAACCAGGGGTCGCCATGTCTACAACACAAATATAGACATTTTATTTACTGTCCAGAACCACCAGTGAACCTACACGAGTCTTCTGAGTTTATATGGAATGTTGATGATGGAAAATAGTGGAAAATAATAAGTTTTCTTTGGGGACTATTTTGCCTCACAGCGCCCTGCATGTATCCCTCCACCATGAATGGAGTTTAAGTTCTCTAAACTATCATAAAACAGTGTCTCAGTCATCAGGCAGTGAATTCATAACCATTTCATGTAGGAACTTTCTGTGAGGGAGCTTTTAGAGGGGGACGTCTGGTTCCTATCACCACCACTGTGAACAGTTCTGACTCGGTTTATCTAGAACGGAGCGTTTCACAGCAAACCACTCTGAACCACTCTGAACCACTCTGTTCACATCTTAACCAGCTAATTGAGAGTTCCCCTTTAAATTTTAAAAATCTTTTTTCCCAGAATTTTCCATTGTTGTGAGTGTTTTCGAGGCTTTTCCCACAGACAGAATTGAAGCGTCCTAGACCCAGAGCTCGTCCTGATGCTAAGGGTGAACCACAGAATCCCTGTAGATGTTCCTGAGTGTTCAGTGAACTTCGTCTGATCCGCTAACAATATGAGCATCACGGCAAACATACTGTCACTGACATCAATGTACCGTTTAATAACTTTAGCCCATTTAAATGTTGTCTAAATGGTTCGTTTCCCCAATTAACGTTTAGCATTTAATCATCCATTAACACTGAAGTGATTTCAGGCCTGTGATTAATGTATTCAGACTTGTGAAGTTTAAAGCGGTGGAGATGCCTGTTGGAGATCTGGCTTATCTAGAATCTCTGAAGCTCTTTAGGCTCAAAGATAAACGGTTTTCTTCTTTGTTTCTGTCCTTCATCTCTGATTCATTCTGTCTTTAGTTCCACTTTTGTGCTGCTTGTTCTTGTGCACTGTTTGCGTTCTCTCTCAGTCCTCGCCGACTTCTCTACCACTGTGGTAGTGCATTGCTGTGACAATTTGATTGCATTCTGCCTCAAGAGCAGGGGTCTCACCTGGCCTGGTGAGCCCCAAATATATTTTAACCTGCACTCCAAAAAAAATGGTGTCTTATCAAGTGAAATTATCTTAAATCTAGTCGACATGTCCAATATTTCTCCTGTTGAGATTATTGTAAGATTAATTTAAGATTATATATAAGTTTTAAGTAATTTTGTTAAGTAAAATGATCTCATATGGAGGCCTGCTGGTGACATACTACATAATTAATAATAATGCATGGCCATGACTTTGTAAAGCATGGGAATAAGATAATTAAGTAAATAAAGTGGCCACAACTTAGTAAGGCATGGTAATGTTTCTGAAGTTGCCTGTGTTTTCTATATTTGCAGTGTGTTTGTGAAATGCAGTTCAGGTGTTGTCATGTTGATGAAAGTGTTTTCTGTGTTTGCAACATGTTTTTAATTGTACTATGAATAGGGTTTTGTCAGCTACCGTAATATTGCATATTGTAATTTGCTAAATGAGCATTGGAGGCTGTTCTCTTTCATTAACGTGGCTAGATGCTCCTTTAATTCGGACAGCTGTCATGCTGGTAAGAGTGTGTTGTGATTAGGGAGGTGTAGGGAGATCCTATTAGGCCACTCTGACCTGTGGATATTAAATTAGACGTCTAATTTTCAGAAGCTCATCCGCCTCTCAGGGTGGGAATGGTACCTTTTAGAACAGGTGACAGTGTTAATGTTGATCAGATCTGCCCTGCTGATTGATTTTGGGGAGCCAAATTGAAAGTGTTGATGTTGTAATCAATCCTTTAACATAATCCTGCAATAATGCTGTTTAATTATTTAGGCTCTGAATAAACTGTGGGTTCCATATAGCAGCGTTTTTCAGTCTGGTCTTTGGGGACCCCCAGTTGTTCCATAGCTTGGCCCTCCCCAGTTCCACCTGAACCAAATAAGTCTGTCTTGATCTGTCTGTCTGTATTTTAAGCCACAGATTTTATGATTCTCTAATATTTTTACCCTATTTTTACATTAAACTTTGCCACATTGTTCACTACAAAAATAGTATCTCGTCAAGGAAAATTATCTTAAATATAGTCAATAAATCTAATATTTCTCCTGTTGAGATTGTTGTGAGCTTAATTTAAGATTATTTTCTTTATTTCTAGACATTTTGACTTGTTTTAAATAATTTAATTAAGTAAAATTATCTCACTATATTCATAAGATAATTTTGCTTGTTAGAAATGAGCTCGAAACCAGCAAAATGATCAGCCTGTATAGTGAGACCATTTAATGAAATTACTTGAAACCAGTGAAAAGTGTTTAGAAATAAGCTAGAAAATCTTATAATAAGTGTACAACCATCTCAAAATGGGAAATATTAGATATATAATATATTATATCTTATATTAAAATGGGAAATAATATGTATTGACTAGATTTAAGATCATTTCACTTGACAAGATACCGGTTTTTGCAGTGTAAGCTTACTGACCCACTTTTAATAGGTCAATTTCACAAATTCACAGTGCAAAAAAGGTCTTAGCAGTGAAAGTATCTTAAATGTAGTCAATATATCTAATATTTCTCTTTATGAGTTAAAATTATTCCACCAGCTTCTAGACATTTAACTTGTTTTAAGTTATTTTATCTAGTGTAGTCTTATTGCATTGCTATTTTACTTATTTTGAGAAATAATGAAGATACTTTTAGTTAGTTTCAAGAAATGATGCTTAAAATGATTAAAATTACTAGTTAAAATTACTTTAAACAAGCAGAGATGTCTCGAAATAGGTTAAACAGTACTATACTATTCTCACAGCAGTCTCATAATGGGAAATATTAGTAATATTATCTGCGTTTAAGGTGTTTTCACTTGCTAAGATCATTTTTTGCTGTGTAAGTCTGACCTCATATACACGAGGAGTCACCTTTATCTCTGTATGCATTATGCAGTGAAAAGAAATGTGATTTTAGCTCTTGACCTCTTGTTTTCTTTCTTATTTCATTCTTTATGCCCTTAATATACTTTATTCATCCCTGCCTGGGAAGTAAAGTTTATGAAAGTTTGCGTCATGGTACACCGAGCTGGCGAAATGAGCTCACCTGCACTCTTATTAAAAGAGGGAAGAAGTTTTATTTGTTTATTCACTGCTTTATTCAGTTTGGAAGTCAGTAAAAAACCCAGAGTTGAGTCTGAGGCTTAAGAGCGTACAGAGAGGGGCCAACTAAGGCCTTATCTGTATTTTCTCCATTAGTCTGTCAAATGCTTCGTTTTCAATTTCACAACTCACTCAAGGGAGCAGTTTAAATGAAAAGCGTTTTTCAATGTCAGACTCGCGCTTGACATCATCACTCCTGAATCTGGCTCAGGCAGGTGTGAACAGCCCGGCAGGAGATGCACTGTTGTTTTACACCGATCAGCCATAACATTATGACCACCTGATTGTCTCTACACTCATTGTCCATTTTATCAGCTCCACTTACTATATAGGTGCACTTTGTAGTTCTACAGTTACAGACTGTAGTCCATCTGTTTCTCTGATACTTTGTTACCCTGTTCTTCAGTGGTCAGGACCCCCATGGACCCTCACAGAGCAGGTACTATTTGGGTGGTGGATCATTCTCAGCACTGCAGTAACACTGATGTGGTGGTGGTGTGTTAGTGTGTGTTGTGCTGGTCTGAGTGGATCAGACACAGCAGTGCTGCTGGAGTTTTTAAACACCTCAGTGTCACTGCTGGACTGAGAATAGTCCACCAACCAAAAATATCCAGCACAACAGTGTCCTGTGGGCAGCGTCCTGTGACCACTGATGAAGGACTAGAGGATGACCAACACAAACTGTGCAGCAGCAGATGAGCTATCGTCTCTGACTTTACATCTACAAGGTGGACTGACAAGGTAGGAGTGTCTAATAGAGTGGACAGTGAATGGACACAGTGTTTAAAAACTCCAGCAGCACTGCTGTGTCTGATCCACTTGTACCAGCACAACACACACTAACACACCACCACCACATCAGTGTTACTGCAGTGCTGAGAATGATCCACCACCCAAATAGTACCTGCTCTGTGAGGGTCCATGGGGGTCCTGACCACTGAAGAACAGGGTAAAAGGGGGCTAACAAAGTATCAGAGAAACAGATGGACTACAGTCTGTAACTGTAGAACTACAAAGTGCACCTATATAGTAAGTGGAGCTGATAAAATGGACAATGAGCGTAGAAACAAGGAGGTGGTCAGAATGTTATGTCTGATTGGTGTGTGTAGACGGGGTAAACGGTGGAGCCGGTGTTCAGAGCTGTCTGGAGTTACGGACGTCTGCCGTGCCAGGCATGAGAAATCTGTCCTCTATTAGAATAGTAATGCTCACCCCGGAGCCCCTGAGTGGCAGGCCTGGCCACTCCCCTTAGAGAAATCAATCCATCACACAAATGTCCCCAACTCCATTATCCAGACTTTTCGGTGGCAGGTGCGTCCGCCCTCCAACTCGCCCAGCCTGACTGTTTCTGAGTCCCATTGTACGGCTGTAATCACCTTGACCATCTGTGACATGATCAAACTGTTCCTTCACTCTCGTTCTAGTTCATCTGTGAGCTGGGAGGGTCACTTTAACAAAGGATCATAGTACAGATTACTGATTACCTGCTATGTGTAACCTAATCTGAAGGATTACTATATTAAAATAATGTAAGCCGATTACTTATTGTTACATTTGGATTACTTTTTTTAGACAGAATGTAATAAAGACAAGAGGAAAACCATTTAAACACTGCAAAAATTGATCTCAGTAAGGGAAAATATCTTAAATGTAGCCCTGTAGAATATTTAACTTATTTCTAGACATTTTAACTTATTTTAAGTAATTTGATCTTATGAAGGTGTCTTATTCCACTTTTTAGACAGACAGACAGAGACAGACAGATAGACAGATAGATAGATAGATACAGACAGACAGACAGACTCACAGACAGATAGACAGATAAACAGACAGACAGACAGATGAATAGATAGACAGACAGACAGACAGACAGATAGATAGATAGATAGATAGATGGATAGATAGATAGATAGATAGGCAGACAGACAGACAGACAAACAGACAGACTCACAGACAGATAGACAGATAAACAGACAGACAGACAGATGAATAGATAGACAGATAGATAGATAGATAGATAGATAGACAGACAGATAGACAGATAGATAGATAGACAGATAGACAGATAGATAGATAGACAGATAGATAGATAGATAGACAGATAGATGGACAGACAGACAGATGATCAGTTTAAGTGTACAGTAGCCATGTTTACATGCATCCTAATAATCCGTTAATAATCGACTAACAGCTCAGTCAGAACTGTCGTTGCTCACGTCACGTATTTGCTGTTTAAAGTTTCAGCACCACCGGCTTAAAACACCTTCTCACTTCCCTGCTGGGACGCCCCAGATTTACCAGCCCTCTCTCTCTCTCTCTCGTCCACAGATCCCTCAGATCAGCTATGCATCCACGGCTCCGGAGCTGAGCGACAACACCCGCTACGACTTCTTCTCACGCGTGGTGCCTCCGGACTCCTACCAGGCCCAGGCCATGCTGGACATAGTCACGGCCATGGGCTGGAACTACGTATCCACGCTGGCGTCCGAGGGCAACTACGGCGAAAGTGGAGTGGAGGCCTTCATTCAGATATCCAGAGAGATCGGTGAGTGGTGCATGGCTCATGTGTTGTGCTTCTGTGGAAGACCATTTAGCCTTTCAGTGCTCTTCAGCCTTTTAATGCTCTTCAGCCTTTAAAGGAGCAAAATGTACCTGTTGAGTTCATCCCCCACACAGTCGCTCCTCCCTCTTCACTCCGCCCCCTGTTTACTTACCAGTCTAGAAGAAATGTTGCGAGTTTAGCATTAAGCTTCGTCCCTTTCCTGGCTGAGAGCTCCAGAACTCCAGCTCTTGTTTTGGTTCTATTATCTCTCTCTGCTGCTGACCGTGGTTTCTTGCCGGAGCGGTGCAGGAGGTGGTGATTATGGTCGCCCTCCTAGAGCTTCAGCCATCATTGTGTTTACTGTTCCTTTCATCGGCTTCCTGTCCTTAAATGGTCCAGTTGGGGGCGGGGCCTTCAGCTTGATTGACAAGAGATTAGAATACACCCTCAGGGCGGAGCTACTTCTTCATCCTATCATGTTGAACTGACTGCAAACTCAACGCTACAGTGACTCACTATCGCCTCTTGACAGGTACAGAGTGGTTTTACAGGACAGGACAGGCTGGGGCTAGCTGGTATGAAGGTGGTACGAAGTTGTCTTTGACACAACGTCACAACGTCAAAACTCTTATTTCTTCACTTTCTGTTAATTTTGGTTAATTTTGGAATGTTTTAAACTAAAAATTTTACAAATTTCTCCTTTAATCAGAGACTTTGTCTTTGACCCCTTTAGATTGTGTAAATCTGCCTCCAGAGTATCTGGTGAGCCTGCATGTCCATGTTGGTCAGTAAAATGGATCAGAATGTGGAACCGGAGCTTTCTATGAGCTACCGTGTTTCCTATCTCCGTGTAAAAGAAGCACAGTGCTATACTCCTCTTCATGTGTTTGCTTGTGTGAAAGAAAATTTGTGGTGCAAACAAGATAAAAATCTATGATTTTTTTATGATACATCAAAAATGTTTACATGTCAAAATACATAGTCATATCTCCAAAAAAAGTAGCTTTACCTGAGAAGGGGAACTTCAAATGTAACAAGATTTTTAAGTAGATTAAGTAATTTTAGATCATTTCTTCTGTCCTGTTCGTGAAAAGTTGTTGACACAGTGTAAACACCAGCATACAGAACCGAAATATGAAACAAAAACACCCGACAAAATGGAGATCATATATTAGCTATGTTTCTATCCACTGTCTGCAAATTTCACACGAACAAAGGAAAATGGCGAAAAGAAAACTTGTGAGTTTCCATCAAACTGACATTTAGCAATAAAAATGCTTTAAATAATGACGTCATATCCTGCAAAAACCTGTTGTTGCAGAGGTTTTGGTGTTTTGAATAAAAAGTTTAATGTGTTTCACTGCAAAAATATCTCAGCAAGTGAAAATATTTTAAATGTATGGAATATATTTAATATTTCCCAATTAAATCTTAATTATAATTTCATCGTATGAAAGAATCTATTGACAGATCATTTTACTTTTTTTCAGAAATAATGAAGAGAACTTATTTCTATGTTCAAGAAATAATGGCCATAGAATTAGACAGCATTGAGAATGAGGAGAAATGTGTACATATACACTGCAAAAAATAAAAATACAACAGTAAAAAAACATCTTCAGTGTAGTTAATATATCTAATATTTCTCATTATGAGACTGTTGTGAGAATATTATAAGATTATTTGACTTATTTCTGCACATTTTTACTTATTTTAAGTAATTTTATCCAGTTAAAGTGCCATTTGATTTGCAGAACACAATTTTGCTTATTTTAAGAAATAATAATATAATAATAAATATTTTCAATAAATAATACCGTTTAAAATGAGATCTGTCACTTATTTCTTGATATTTTAATTAGTTTTAATCATTATTTCTCGAAATAAGTGAAATTATCTACATTATTTCTCAAAACAAGTCAAACGATCTGCCACTTTCACTACATACAGTTACTGAAAACAAGTAAAAATGTATAGAAACAGGTGGAATAATCTTATAATATTCTTACAACAGCCTCATAATGAGAAATATTACATATATTAACTACGTTGAAGATGTTTTATTTGCTGAGATGTAATATTTTGCAGTACAGTGAGTGGATGGGCCTCCTCGCCTCAGCAAAATCAAGCGTGTTGATGAATGTTCTGACAGTGATCTGGCGTCTATCTCGTCCCGTGTATCTCGTCTTGTTTCTGAATGTGCTGAGGGCAGCGTTCTGCGCGGTACGTTGACAGCAGGGTTCTGGAGGTGCTCGCTGTTGTTGTTGCTGCTGTTGTCGTCCTTTTCTGAGCGTCTGAATGCGCCGCTGTGCCATTGTGAGCCTGACTGTTCAGCTGTTTGTATCAGCTCTGCTGATGTTGACATTGTGTGGAGAGGATGACGTGTGTGTGTGTGTGTGTGTGTGTGTGTGTGTGTGTGTGTGTGTGTGTGTCGGGGGCATGTTGGTGATGATGGGGGGGTTGTGCCCCTGAAAGGGAGCCTCCTTTTGGCCACTTAACAGCGAGAGAGACAACATCTCAGGGGAACAGAACATCAGCCCACCCAGCATTTTAAACAGCCCAGTCACTTCAGCCCTGCTCTGAATACTAAACACACCCACCAGCAGACATGATGCCCTCCTAAAAAGATGGTTCTTTAACGGTTCTTTAGTAAAGGCAGTGGTTCTATTTAGAACTGTGAGTCCTATAAAACCATTTTCATGCCTGAATTGTTCTTTGCATGGTGAAACGGTTCTTCAGATTACGTTGTGTACGGTTCTGTATAGAACTATTTTGTATTTTGGTTCCACACAGCACCAAAACGGTTCTACTATTACGATGTCAAGTTTGAAACAATAGAAGAACCCTTTTTGGTGCTATACAGAAACATTTTATGCTTAAATGGTTCTTTGCATGGTAAAATGGTTCTGCTATCGTTACGATGTCAAGCTTGTAAAAAGAGAAGAGCCCTTTTTGGTGCGATATAGAACCATATACAACACGTTCTCCGTCAGTCTGAAGAAGCATTTAAGCATGCAAATAGGTCTTTGAGTATTTATGGTTCTATATAAAACAATTGTTTTTCTTTACTTTTACCTTAAAAAGGTTCCTCAGATTGATGGAGAATGTGTTGAATATGTGGTCATATATAGATGTGTTTTGAAAATGGTTCTATATAGCACCAAAAAAGGGTTCCTCTACTGTTACCATGTCAAGCTTGAAACAAAAGAAAAGCTGTTTTTGATGCCATACAGAAACATTTCATGCTTAAATGGTTCTTTGCATGATGAATTGGTTCTTCAGATTTGTGTTTTGTATGGTTCTATATAGAACTGTTTTGAAAATGGTTCCATATAGCACCAAAAGGGATCTTCTACTGTTATGATGTCAAGCTTGAAACAATAGAAGAGCCCTTTTGGTGCTATACAACACATTCTCCATCAGTCTGAAGAACCATTTCACCATGCAGAGAACCATTTAAGCATGCAAAGTGTTCTTTGATCTTTCAAGATCCTATATAGAACAATTGTCTTTCTTTACTTTTAAGTAAAAATCGTTCCTCAGGTTGATGGAGAATGCATAGTGTATGGTTCTATGTAGTTGTTTTTTGAATAGAGTTCTATATAGCACCAAAAAGTGTTCTGCTATTGTTACAATGTCAAGCTTGAAGCAATAAAAGAACACATTTTGGTGCTATACAGAACGATTTCAGGCTTAGATGGTTCTTTGCATGGTCAAATGGTTCTGCTGTTGTTACAATGTCAAGCTTGTAACAAGAGAAGAGCCCTTTTGGTGCTATACAGCACATTCTCCATCAGCCTGAAGAACCATTTCACCATGCAGAGAACCATCTAAGCATGCAAATGGTTCTTTGAGTGTTCCTGGTAGTGTGTAGAACAATTGTCTTTCTTTTACCTGAAAATGGTTCTTCAGATTGCTGAAGAATGTGTTGAATATATGATTATATATAGATGTGGTGCTATACAGAACCATATAAACACAATCTCCATCAATCTGAAGAGGGATTTCACCTTTCAAAGAACGGTTTAAGCATGCAGAGTGTTCACGGTTCTGTATAAAACCAGTGTATTTACTAAAGAACCCTTGACAAAATCTTTTTAAGGGTGTTTAAAGCAGTCTCGAGTCATTCTTTCTGTGTTTGGAGTCGTGGTCTTGTTGAAATGTCCAGATTGAGTCATTTGGCTGATTAGATTAAATTCTCTTCTGCTCACTCTGTTAAATGTGTTTAGTTTCAACGGGTTTTCTGTACTTTCAGTGAAATTCATCAGATTTATTGCTCATATTAATTGACAGATGCTGCTGATGGAAATTTGGTTGAAAATGTTAGAATGACTGCACTTCTGGCTGATAGAAACAAGTGGAGAAATTATCCTGAAAGTGTCAACACTAAACTTTAATTTATACCACAATTACATTCATTTTATTGTGATTTGACTTATTATTATTGTGAGATGTTGTTGTGCATAAATTTGTGCAAACATTTTCTATCACTGTTGTTTTGCTTTACTATGTAAATTTAAATTTTAATTGCTCACCTGCGTGATTGTATAATTACACAAGGGTTTCTGTTCATTGTTAATTCTATATCAGCAGGACTCTAGTCTACACTTTCACTGTTGTGTTTGCACAAAACTAGACTATACACACGACAGTAACACTGTTATTTATTTATTTATTTTTATTTTTACCCCGATTTTCTCCCCAATTTAGTCGTCTCCAATTCCACCCGCTAGTTAGGACTCCCCCAGTCACACGATGCTATCAACGCTAGGAGGGTGAAGGCTAACACAGGCTTCCTCCGAGACCTGTGAAGCGCCACCGCTTTCTTTTCGAGCTGCCGCTCACGCAACGTCACTGGACGGCTGAACGCGCTCGGAGGAAAGCGCCAACCGCCAGATCTGTTACGTCAGCTAACAGACGCCTGCGCTGACTAGCATCGCGCTGAGTGATGGGGGGAGAAGGAGGGGCCATCCTACCCACCCAGAGAGAGCGAGGCCAATTGTGCTCTCTCGGACTCCCGGCTACGGACGGCTGTAGCATCACCAGGGATCGAACTCGCGATCTCCTGATGAGGGACAACGCTTAGACGGTTGCGCCACTCGGGAGCCCCTGTTATGTATTTTTTGAAATAAATTGAAATCGGCAGCTTCTCTTTACACTGTGTCCAAATTCGATGATGAATGGAACAAATAATGGAATTAATATGTTTGTAACGTGGTGTAACTTGGTAACAACTCTTTTAATTCTGTGATTACTTAAAAAACATGTTGTAACATAAGCATAGTTGTTCATTATAAAGCCTTTTAAACAGCTATAACATGAACATAAAAACACTGAAATATATATACTTCTAAAGCACCTTTTATTGTTTTTAACTATTAGAAAAATTTTACTTGAAGCACTCAGTGATGGGATTTTGAACATGAGTGTCGATTTGTGTTATAGGTTCTTTATAATTAAGCACGGGTCATTGTCCACTTAAAAGGTATTATAGAGAATAGTGACACTTGTGTTATTAGAGCCTATGAAGAGTTTATAAATGTGCTCACTAAATATTGTTACCAAGTTACAAAGAGTTAGAAATGGCTTATTAATGGCTTATGAAAATGGAAAGAATAGAAAGAGTTACCAATAATTTCTCCATTAACTTCCATTAAAGTTAAGAAGGTTTTTTCCTTCTCCTTTTGGGAGATACAACGTTTTGGTCCAACAGCAACAATCTCCTCTATTTACAAGCACTAATGTGGTTTGGATCTGAAGTTCAGAATCTGTTTTTTGACAGAATCCTCTGCTTGTTTCCTGGAAGTAATTGCAGCGTGTATTTGATGCCGATAGGCGATCACGGTGTCTTCTAAAGGTTAATACGCCCCCTCCGCTATGATGCTGGGTTCGGTGTTACTGCTCAGACACCGATATCCAGCTGTTCGGACTGTTTAAAGACCTCTTTAAAATTCACGAGCGCCAGGCGTGCACTTTAGACGACATGCACTTCAGTGCCCTCCCGGCTCGGCTCGCGTGTTTACCGCATCGTGTAATACAAACAGCCTCGGCTTGGACGCGTGCACGGGTGACATTTACCAAAGCGGCGGCGTGCATGCAGATACTGGAGCAAACGACTGACCCGCGAGGCTCGTCTACACTCAGAGAAACGGAGGGACCTCCAGGTTGCAGGAGGACCTCCTTTTACTGCTTTTCTTCCTTTTGTTGCGCTGGATTCCCGTCGGCGGCAGACAGCCGCTCGAGCCTTCTCTGAGATGTGGATTAAAGCTGAGAGACAAAGCATTTAACAAGCATCCAATTAGCCGCTAAACTAATGTCACACAACAGGCAAATGAAGAGTCAATAGACACGCAACAATGAGGTCCTTGTTCTGTCTCCACTAATGGAACTGTTATAATCCCCATCTCACTGTTTTGGAAAAGCTGTGTGTCAGACGGCAATTTGCCTTTGACTATTATAGGCATTGATCCGTGATCATCTAATGACTCTGCTTTTAATTACAGTCAGCGTCTTTTTAACACCCTGGGTTCCACAAAATCTCTGGCACATCAAGTGTCGATGTTTGTGTGTCTTTGTGATGATCCAGCTCAGAAATCCAGTTCAGACACTTCCTGAATCTGTAGAGTCGCCTTTCCATTCCATCTTATCACGA